>NW_023994378.1:195000-342500 GCF_015586225.1 Lucilia sericata | reverse complement strand
AGTTTAGGTATTCAAAAATGCTTTCGTTTATAAGTTGGGTGATTACAGGGGTGATTGCACTAGCATTATATTTCAAATCTTTCGGTCGTATACCATCAATACCTGGACCTTTTTTAGGTTGTAAAGTACATAGTATACTATAGATCTCTTCTTCTGTGGTAAGGGACAAAAACATTGAATTTATAACAGTTTTTGGTTTACTTTTAAAAGTTTGTATGTCACATTTATGTAAAATTTTTTGTACGTTTTCCTTAAAGTTTGTTGCAAACGCGTTAGTTATGTTCATTAAGTTTTCGTTTTTGAAGCTATTTTTAATTATTGAATCAATATTGTTTATTTTTTTACCAGTAATTTCATTTATGAGTTGCCAAGTAACTCGCGTATTGTTTTTATTTTCGGCAAATTTTCTTTTGAAATAATTGTTTTTTCGCGTAGTATAGTTTTTTATTTAAGCAGTTTCGAAATTTTTTATATTCATGTTCATAATTTTTGTTATTTTTATTATTTAACCATCTAATATAAAGTTTATCCCGAGTATCACAATATCTTACTAACTCTTCATTCATCCATGGATTCACTTTTCTTTTTTTTTGTATTGTTTTTACCAATACTTTTAGATTTTAAATATATATTATTAAAAGTTTCATATATTTTATTGAAAATTTGATTAGTGTTCATATTTGAGTAACTAATTGATTCCAATTTATTTCTTTAATGAATTTATTTACTTTGTAATTGTTAATTGTTGAGCCCTGACAAAGAGTGTTTTCCATTCCCTGGTTTATTTGAGTGTTTTCCATACCCTGTTTTACTTGTGTTTCTTTATCATCTTTCATACAACAGAAGAGCGAATAGTGGTCAGATATATTAGTTCTCACTATTGCAGCGTGTGTTTGTGTAATTTTATTGTTTGTTCTGATGTGTATGTGGTCTATACAAGAGCGAGTTTTCTTATTAATATCTTCTCTTGTAGTCTCATTTATTATACTTTGTAACCCATTCGACGATATCATTTCTATATACTTTGTTGTTGTGATATTTTCGTTTTGAATATTTATGTTAATATCGCCAACGATGATTATATCTTGTTTACTTTTAATCGTGTTTATAATATTATCGAGTTCTATTATGAACTCATTTACATTACTTTTTGGCGGTCGATATATTGTAATGAGAGAGAAGGTTTTCTTATTATTTGTTACATTTATTTGTATAGATTCAAAAGATAATGTGTTTAATTGAATGTTTGTGTGCATTATATTTTCTCTTATATATACGGCTACACCTCCACCTCTGCCATTTCTGTTGAGAAAAAAGGAATTGAAACCATTTATGTTGTAGGCTTGTTGTTCATCGTCTGTGATATTAGTTTCAACTAACAATAGAAAATTAATGTTGTTTATAATATTATGAAGGCTAGCTAATAATGGTGTAAAATTTAATCTAAGTGATCGAATGTTCAGAAATAGGATAGTTGTGGGATAACTTAAGAGGTTTTGTTTATTTGTTGAAAATTATCAATAGTTTCCGTAGGATTTTGCATTTTTATTTTCAATAAAGTTTAAACAAAGATTAAAATAAGTTATGATATGGTGATAGAAAAGATATTGTTTTGTTTATTTAAATTAAGGAAGTGATAAGTTCAATATCTGCAGCGTTTATTATTATTATTGGATCAGAAATTTCGTTTTTCTTGGCGAAAATATTTCCATTTCGTATCCAGACGAATCTCCAATTAGATTCCCTGGCTCTTGTTTTGGCTAGCCAAAGTAGTCGCCGTTTATAGGGGGTTAGGTGTTCATTTATGTAAATATGTTTGTAATTGGTATCATCGTTTTCAGTATTAATTAAGCTCGCATCTATTCTGTGACTCTTAATCTTTTTTAACAATTCTCTTTTTTTGTTGAGAGATGTAAATTCCACAATTACTTTTTGTGATCTTTTCAAACTATACGAGTTGCTAATATCATTATCGATTATTTCAATATTTAGTGAGTTAGCAATCTTTTTTATAATATCATTGGGTTGAATATTATCATTTGTAACGTTTTTTATTTCGATGTTTTTATTTAAAAGCATTTGTTCCAAATCATTTATGCGTTTATCCATCTCTTGTATTTGTTTCTCTTTTTCTTTACTTGGGTAGCAAGAGTTGAAATTGAGCTTGTTATGGCAGTAAGAGCATTCTCTAAATTTGTATTTGTTTGTAGATTGTTTTGATTTATGGTTAATGTAAGTTGTTGTATTGTGTTTTTATATCGTTCATTTCTTCTTTAAATTCCGCTTTCAAGGCGAAGACATTATTATTGACATCGTTTAATGACAAAGAGTCTTTAAAACGTTTAGCATCATCATTTTCATTATTATCTTCGTCTCTTTGCTGTTTTTGTGTTGGAACCATCATCAGCTATGATGTGATGATATGCGTTGTTGCTGCTCGTTGATCCCTTGCGTTGCTTGCAGTTCTGGCACCCTCAATCAGTTCTACGCTCAATATTCGATCATTATCTATCTATCTATCTATCTATCTATCTATCTATCTATCTATCTATCTATCTATCTATCTATCTATCTATCTATCTATCTATCTATCTATCTATCTATCTATCTATCTATCTATCTATCTATCTATCTATCTATCTATCTATCTATCTATCTATCTATCTATCTATCTATCTATCTATCTATCTATCTATCTATCTATCTATCTATCTATCTATCGATCTATCTATCTATCTATCTATCTATCTATCTATCTATCTATCTATCTATCTATCTATCTATCTATCTATCTATCTATCTATCTATCTATCTATCTATCGATCTATCTATCTATCTATCTATCTATCTATCTATCTATCTATCTATCTATCTATCTATCTATCTATCTATCTATCTATCTATCTATCTATCTATCTATCTATCTATCTATCTAGATCCATCCATCCACGAACATTTGCACTGACCCACACTTTTAGTGCAGGGTATTTCTGTCCCACCTTGACTTCAATTTATTATACAACCGACCTCAATTTGCAAACAAACGACTTTCAACTTCTAGTGAGAACTCTTTTTCAGTTATTCAGTTATGCTCTAAAAATAACAACTTTGCTAATTGTTTAAATATTTGCTAATTCAAAATTTTATATATCTTATGATTTCACAAAAACAAAGAATTCATTAATCACATTTTTTTAACATAATGATTTATTATTTTAATCTTCCTACAAAACAACCATTCCATTAAATTTGGTTTTAATTTAAAGAATTAATACTTTTTCAACTTAAGACTTTAAATGAACAACAAAATACGAAAAGAAATAATGTCGCAAAACTGGATTCATCAGCGAAACAAAGCCTGCGGCTTATAAAACTAGAGCAGATCTTAAGAAAACGATTGTTCAAATAAACATGAAACAAAAGATCCCTTTTTAGAGTTTTTTGCAAACAAACAATTCATCAAATTATTAAAAAGAATTAAAGCAAGAGGTCTTGGTATGAAAGATCAAATTTTGATAAAAGAACTCGTATTAAGCCAGTGGTTATGTAGCGGACAATCTTTCAATTGAAACCAATTATGTGTGGACTGTCTCACATATTAACTCGTTGATACTTACAAGAGTTTTTATTTGTGGGGCGTGTTGAACTCATTGACAGAGGGCTTCATCGCCAGAACCACATTAAGTAACAAACACTTTGTAGTTGTAATTCTTTGACACCAAACTTATTGACACACTTAAAATAGAGGGTTTCTTAAATAAAGAAAAATTTTTCTGAATCATTTTTAAAGTTACTGCAGAATACTAGGGAACGTGCACTAAAATAACAAATAAAGTCCTTTGAGAAAACGCATCAGTTACTTTCCACGCGATCATATTATATAAAGATTTCTGCACATGGAATCGAAGTCCTTTTGTTTTCTCATCTCAGCAACAACTTCAATATATTCAGATTATTTCAACAAATTATCAAAACAAAAACTAAACACAATATGGAACAACTAAAAATTAACTGTCATAACTTTTCAATTCACAGTTTGGCAACCATCCTAACTTCCCCAACAACAACAATTGTCACTATAATTTCAATTAAATTTTGTAGGCGTTAAAGAACATTAAGACCCTAAAACTCGAATATTACACATAAACTACTTACTTACTACAAAACAATAATAAATATTTTGTTGAACAAAATAAATGTTTGTCATTAAATTCATTTGAAACTTCATAAAGTTGTTTATTGTTTTATTTTTTATGTTTTCCAAACCCCCCAATTTCCAAATTTTTCCTCATACCACATGATGATGCTGGTGTGATGATGATGATGTTGGCGATGAAGTTTATTATGTTTAGCATGAGTTTGACAATACCCTGCAGATTTGGGGGTGACTAAGAATTAGCTAACTTCAAGTTCAGTTCTAGTTTCAGTTCTAGTTCAGTTCTATGTTTAGTTCTAGTTCAGTTCTAGTTCAGTTCTAGTTCAGTTCTAGTTCAGTTCTAGTTCAGTTCTAGTTCAGTTCTAGTCAGTTCTAGTCAGTTCTAGTTCAGTTCTAGTTCAGTTCTAGTTCAGTTCTAGTCAGTTCTAGTTCAGTTCTAGTTCAGTTCTAGTTCAGTTCTAGTTTAGTTCTAGTTCAGTTCTAGTTCAGTTCTAGTTCAGTTCTAGTTCAGTTCTAGTTCAGTTCTAGTTCAGTTCTAGTTCAGTTCTAGTTCAGTTCTAGTTCAGTTCTAGTTCAGTTCTAGTTCAGTTCTAGTTCAGTTCTAGTTCAGTTCTAGTTCAGTTCTAGTTCAGTTCTAGTTCAGTTCTAGTTCAGTTCTAGTTCAGTTCTAGTTCAGTTCTAGTTCAGTTCTAGTTTAGTTCTAGTTCAGTTCTAGTTCAGTTCTATTTCAGTTGTAGTTCAGTTCTAGTTCAGTTCTAGTTCAGTTCTAGTTCAGTTCTAGTTCAGTTCTAGTTCAGTTCTAGTTCAGTTTAGTTCAGTTCTAGTTCAGTTCTAGTTCAGTTCTAGTTCAGTTCTAGTTCAGTTCTAGTTCAGTTCTAGTTTAGTTCTAGTTCAGTTCTAGTTCAGTTCTAGTTCAGTTCTAGTTCAGTTCTAGTTCAGTTCTAGTTCAGTTCTAGTTCAGTTCTAGTTCAGTTCTAGTTCAGTTCTAGTTCAGTTCTAGTTCAGTTCTAGTTCAGTTCTAGTTCAGTTCTAGTTCAGTTCTAGTTTAGTTCTAGTATAGTTCTAGTTCAGTTCTAGTTCAGTTCTAGTTCAGTTCTAGTTCAGTTCTAGTTCAGTTCTAGTTCAGTTCTAGTTCAGTTCTAGTTCAGTTCTAGTTCAGTTCTAGTTCAGTTCTAGTTCAGTTCTAGTTCAGTTCTAGTTCAGTTCTAGTTCAGTTCTAGTTCAGTTCTAGTTCAGTTCTAGTTCAGTTCTAGTTCAGTTCTAGTTCAGTTCTAGTTCAGTTCTAGTTCAGTTCTAGTTCAGTTCAGTTCTAGTTCAGTTCTAGTTCAGTTCTAGTTCAGTTCTAGTTCAGTTCTAGTTCAGTTCTAGTTCAGTTCTAGTTCAGTTCTAGTTCAGTTCTAGTTCAGTTCTAGTTCAGTTCTAGTTCAGTTCTAGTTCAGTTCTAGTTCAGTTCTAGTTCAGTTCTAGTTCAGTTCTAGTTCAGTTCTAGTTCAGTTCTAGTTCAGTTCTAGTTCAGTTCTAGTTCAGTTCTAGTTCAGTTCTAGTTCAGTTCTAGTTCAGTTCTAGTTCAGTTCTAGTTCAGTTCTAGTTCAGTTCTAGTTCAGTTCTAGTTCAGTTCTAGTTCAGTTCTAGTTCAGTTCTAGTTCAGTTCTAGTTCAGTTCTAGTTCAGTTCTAGTTCAGTTCTAGTTCAGTTCTAGTTCAGTTCTAGTTCAGTTCTAGTTCAGTTCTAGTTCAGTTCTAGTTCAGTATTAGTTCAGTTCTAGTTCAGTTCTAGTTCAGTTCTAGTTCAGTTCTAGTTTAGTTCTAGTTCAGCTCTAGTTCAGTTCTAGTTCAGTTCTAGTTCAGTTCTAGTTCAGTTCTAGTTCAGTTCAGTTCTAGTTCAGTTCTAGTTCAGTTTAGTTCTAGTTCAGTTCTAGTTCAGTTCTAGTTCAGTTCTAGTTCAGTTCTAGTTCAGTTCTAGTTCAGTTCTAGTTCAGTTCTAGTTCAGTTCTAGTTCAGTTCTAGTTCAGTTCTAGTTCAGTTCTAGTTCAGTTTTTTTTCAGTTCAGTTCTAGTTCAGTTCTAGTTCAGTTCTAGTTCAGTTCTAGTTCTAGTTCTAGTTCAGTTCTAGTTCAGTTCTAGTTCAGTTTCTAGTTCAGTTCTAGTTCAGTTCTAGTTCAGTTCTAGTTCAGTTCTAGTTCAGTTCTAGTTCAGTTCTAGTTCAGTTCTAGTTCAGTTCTAGTTCAGTTCTAGTTCAGTTCTAGTTCAGTTCTAGTTCAGTTCTAGTTCAGTTCTAGTTCAGTTCTAGTTCAGTTCTAGTTCAGTTCTAGTTCAGTTCTAGTTCAGTTCTAGTTCAGTTCTAGTTCAGTTCTAGTTCAGTTCTAGTTCAGTTCTAGTTCAGTTCTAGTTCAGTTCTAGTTCAGTTCTAGTTCAGTTCTAGTTCTAGTTCAGTTCTAGTTCAGTTCTAGTTCAGTTCTAGTTCAGTTCTAGTTCAGTTCTAGTTCAGTTCTAGTTCAGTTCTAGTTCAGTTCTAGTTCAGTTCGTTCAGTTCTAGTTCGTAGTTCAGTTCTAGTTCAGTTCTAGTTCAGTTCTAGTTCAGTTCTAGTTCAGTTCTAGTTCAGTTCTAGTTCAGTTCTAGTTCAGTTCTAGTTCAGTTCTAGTTCAGTTCTAGTTCAGTTCTAGTTCAGTTCTAGTTCAGTTCTAGTTCAGTTCTAGTTCAGTTCTAGTTCAGTTCTAGTTCAGTTCTAGGTAGTTCAGTTCTAGTTCAGTTCTAGTTCAGTTCTAGTTCAGTTCTAGTTCAGTTCTAGTTCAGTTCTAGTTCAGTTCTAGTTCAGTTCTAGTTCAGTTCTAGTTCAGTTCTAGTTCAGTTCTAGTTCAGTTCTAGTTCAGTTCTAGTTCAGTTCTAGTTCAGTTCTAGTTCAGTTCTAGTTCAGTTCTAGTTCAGTTCTAGTTCAGTTCTAGTTCAGTTCTAGTTCAGTCTAGTTCAGTTCAGTTCTAGTTCAGTTCTAGTCAGTTCTAGTTCTATTCTAGTTCAGTTCTAGTTCACTTCTAGTTCAGTTCTAGTTAAGTTCTAGCTCAGCTCCAGCTTCTCCCAAAACTGCCGGGTAATGTTTGGAGTTATTTATGTTGAAATATAATATATGTTGAGTGTATTTGTCTGCTGGATGTTTGGAAAAATGTGGGGGATTAAGGTTAATGCCTGGTACTGTACTATCAACCGAAAAAACAAAGGAAAGACAAGATAAAATAACAAAGATATGCTGGAAATTATGTAAAGTCATGAAGTTTAATCAGGGTTTATGTTGTAAAGTTCTTATTTTTTTCAATGCAAACAATACATTTTTAGATGAAGTTTTTTTCTGTCTTTTCTCTTCTTTGTCATTTGTCACTTTATCTTTATATCTTCTTGTTGTATTAAACAACTGTATTTTCTTCATTGATTTGACATTGATCGTCAGGTTTGTAAGTTATTTTTACTTGAAAATCTTAAAGTCGGCATTTGTTTTAAGAAAAGGGGAAAAAAATTGGTGTAATTTTAATAGATTTCAATATAATTTTAATCATAATCGTATTAAGGGAAAATATTATGATTAAATTAAATATAACTTCTTGTATATTTGATTAATAAGCATAATTATAAGATTGAATTGAGTTATGTTTCATTTAGGAACAACTTATTTAGTGGAAAATTGTTTTAGAAAACTTGGGAATCTTAATAAGATTATGTTGATGAACAAGGTTAAAGCATATTCCACTACTTTATCACATAATTGTTCCATAAACTTCCTTTTACCTAGCAATACTTAGTAAGCAGGGTCCGAAAGTTAATATAGATGAAGAAGTGCCAACTAGGTTCTCTAGTTCAATCTCCGACTTATACGCTTATGAACGTTTCGAAAAGGTCTCCGAAGTTGTTCCACAAATCATATATAATGATGTGATATGATACTAAACAAGAATTAGATTGATTACTAAATGTTAAAGGAAACTTTTATTCCAGAGAATATCCAAAGATTGTAGATCTTCTACTGAGCCCCTGTATTGTCCTTGATTACTTTATTCCGGAATATGGTGTATTAGGAATCTCTGGATGGAGAATTTGAAGAATATGTGACCAAAATCTTCATTAAACTTAATGTATAAAAGGAACTATTGGACCTCTAATTGGGATATATGGATCTGTACTTTTAGTTAAGGTGCAATTAATTCTTTGAAATCCTATAATCCCTTCAATTCCTTTATATCGGAATACGAAATATCAACAATATATTTACAGTCAATTCCATTTCTATACTAAAAAATCCAAGACAAAGAGAGAAGAAGTAGGTGATCGTATCTTCATTGAAGAATATGGGACTTCAAATCTCTTTTAGACTTAACGATGCTTGTACTATGTTTCTAGCTTAAATAGCACCGATTAAAAGGTATTATTGTATATCTAATAGGGAAATAAGAATCTATGAGCGAGATATTCGATCATTAGTCTTATATGGGTCAAGTTACAGGGGTATATCTGATATACTGACTAGAATGCATACATACTGATCCATTCTGTGCTGTTACTCGATCAGTCATTAAGAAGTTTATTAGGCTCAAGATCAATGATCACATGAGTACAATTGTTCGATCGTTAGAACCTTGTAGCCTTATGTGGATGCAGACAAAACATGTTATCTTTTAGGATTTCAAAGATCACAGTTAGTTTTGAAAATAAAGCTCAAGATCGATGATCACATGAGTATACTTACACGATCACTAGATCTTAGAGGCCTTGTATGGATGCATTTCAAACATTCTATCTTCTAGGTCTTTATATATCGCTGTTAGTTAAGAAAGGAATGCAAAACTTGTGTAAAGAAATGATTCATCAAGTTTCCACCTCCAGCTGAGAATTTCTTAATAAACAATAAATTTTGCCATTATCCAAGCAAAATAATTTCTTGTATTACAATATGCTTTAAAGCAAAAAAGATTTAAACTTTTTTTGCAATAAAATACTAAAACCATCTCTAATAAAAACAAAGTATTTGTTAAAATAATAAACAACAAATCACTTAATTCCTGTGTTTACATTACATCCAGCAGCCCCAGACGCATTTTAAATATTTAAATTTTTCATTATCCATTATTCAAAAATGCGTTCAGGGTCAGAATAGTTTAATGTAAACAAAAAATATACAAACAATTTACAACTAAATATAAACACATTTTCAACTACTAAATTTTATATTATAAATAGAAATGAAAATTTAAATATTTTTCACAAAAAAAAAATATAAAGGGAAAACTAATATGACAAACGCACACATGGTGGAAGGACGGATGGTTGGAAGGACGGACACACCGACTAATGCACAATTTAAGCAGATAATACCAAAATAATAATGAAGATTATATGCTGGAAGGCTATACTCCCCCTAGAGTGCAATGATAATGATCTTAGTCATTAGCAACATCATTATGATTAAACGATTTCAGGCGTTAATTTGTTGATGTTGGTTTTTTGTTTTTCTTTTTAAATTAAAATGAATTTAATTCCCTATTAAAAGTTTCTAAATTTAGAAATTTAAGAAAAATAAGAGAGGTCAGGTTCGAGGAAAGATTTTTAGAATTGTTTATCCATTATTGTTTTAAGCTAATTTAAACTAAACAATTTTAATTTCGTGGAAATGAAAATTTTATGGAAAATGCATTAAGAGAAAAAAAATGTTAATTAAAAACTATAAACAAAATATGTAAATAGTTTTCTATGGAAAAAAAGTACAGTTTTAACAACAAACTAATGTTTTCGATACAAACATAATCCCACCCATGCCATAAACTCAAACAAAGCTATGTATTAAATCATTCCAATATAAATCCAGGAAAAGATAGAACCTACAATCTATTCGAATCCAGATTTAACGACTTCATTTCAAACTTTAAAATCTATCACAAATCTGGTCACTCTTAACACTCAACAAACACAAAGTTTCCTGCGAAATATCTACATATTTAAATTGTAACAAAGACCTCCACAAAAACACACTGTCTATGGGGTTGACAATGATCATAGAGCTTTACTTACAACAACTACAAAAAAAAAACAGCAATGTCATGTTCCAAAAAAGAAAAATACACCCAACTCAAGAGCACTCCAAGCTAACAGACAAAACAAAAAAAAACTTGTATATGTAACTTGTAAATACTATGTTGTAACAACTACAAAAGCACAACATTAGAGAGTCATCAACTTGTATCAGTGATGGTCCGACATGTGTGTGAAGTTAAATTCGAATTTAACTAGCAGAGACACAAACCACATTTTTTAACATTGCTCTTTTTGCAGCTAACAGAGCACTGTTAAGCATTTAACAGAAAGTACATGAAAAATTAAAAATATATACTTTAAAATTTTCAGAAAATGAAAAACGAAAATTTCAGAACTTAAAAAAATATGAAAAATAAAAAAAATATTTTTTGAATAAAATCAATATTTTAATAAAAAAGATTAAAAATTCTCTAAAAAATCAATATTTCAATAAGAAAAATGTTAAAAATTCTCTAAAGGATTGGTGTCCAATTTGGACAAATATGGAAATGCACACGTATACCACTATATAGGAGTAGTAGTCTAAAGGGTCCCTAACAGGATTCTGGTAGTCATATGTCTGGAATAGTTTTGGAAGTTTTTTAAAAAAATTTTGAAAAAATCAATATTTCAATAAGAAAAATGTTAAAATTCTCTAAAGGATTGGTGTCCAATTTGGACAAATATGGAAATGCACACGTATACCACTATATAGGTGTAGTAGCCTAAAGGGTCCTTAACAGGATTTTGGTAGTCATATGTCTGGAATAGTTTTGGAAGTTTTTTAAAAAATTTTTGAAAAAATCAATATTTCAATAAGAAAAATGTTAAAATTCTCTAAAGGATTGGTGTCCAATTTGGACAAATATGGAAATGCACACGTATACCACTATATAGGTGTAGTAGCCTAAAGGGTCCTTAACAGGATTCCGGTAGTCATATGTCTGGAATAGTTTTGGAAGTTTTTTAAAAAATTTTTGAAAAAATCAATATTTCAATAAGAAAAATGTTAAAATTCTCTAAAGGATTGGTGTCCAATTTGGACAAATATGGAAATGCACACGTATACCACTATATAGGTGTAGTAGTCTGAAGGGTCCTTAACAGGATTCCGGTAGTCATATGTCTGGAATAGTTTTGGAAGTTTTTTAAAAAATTTTTGAAAAAATCAATATTTCAATAAGAAAAATGTTAAAAATTCTCTAAAGGATTGGTGTCCAATTTGGACAAATATGGAAATGCACACGTATACCACTATATAGGAGCAGTAGTCTAAAGGGTCCCTAACAGGATTCCGGTAGTCATATGTCTGGAATAGTTTTGGAAGTTTTTTAAAAAATTTTTGAAAAAATCAATATTTCAATAAGAAAAATGTTAAAATTCTCTAAAGGATTGGTGTCCAATTTGGACAAATATGGAAATGCACACGTATACCACTATATAGGAGTAGTAGCCTAAAGGGTTCTTAACAGGATTCAGAATTTTTAACATTTTTCTTATTGAAATATTGATTTTTTCAAAAATTTTTTTAAAAACTTCCAAAACTATTCCAGACATATGACTACCGGAATCCTGTTAAGGACCCTTTAGGCTACTACTCCTATATAGTGGTATACGTGTGCATTTCCATATTTGTCCAAATTGGACACCAATCCTTTAGAGAATTTTTTGTATTACTTCTTTAAATATATTGATATTTAAAAAATTTTTAAAAAAACTTCCAAAATTATTCCAGAAATATGACTCCCGGAATCCTATTAAGGACCCTTTAGACTACTACTCCTATATAGTGGTATACGTGTGCATTTCCATATTTGTCCAAATTGGACACCAATCCTTTAGAGAATTTTAACATTTTTCTTATTGAAATATTGATTTTTTCAAAAATTTTTTAAAAAACTTCCAAAACTATTCCAGACATATGACTACCGGAATCCTGTTAAGGACCCTTTAGGCTACTACACCTATATAGTGGTATACGTGTGCATTTCCATATTTGTCCAAATTGGACACCAATCCTTTAGAGAATTTTAACATTTTTCTTATTGAAATATTGATTTTTTCAAAAATTTTTTAAAAAACTTCCAAAACTATTCCAGACATATGACTACCAAAATCCTGTTAGGGACCCTTTAGACTACTACTCCTATATAGTGGTATACGTGTGCATTTCCATATTTGTCCAAATTGGACACCAATCCTTTAGAGAATTTTAACATTTTTCTTATTGAAATATTGATTTTTTCAAAAATTTTTTTAAAAACTTCCAAAACTATTCCAGACATATGACTACCGGAATCCTGTTAAGGACCCTTCAGACTACTACACCTATATAGTGGTATACGTGTGCATTTCCATATTTGTCCAAATTGGACACCAATCCTTTAGAGAATTTTTAACATTTTTCTTATTGAAATATTGATTTTTTCAAAAATTTTTTAAAAAACTTCCAAAACTATTCCAGACATATGACTACCGGAATCCTGTTAAGGACCCTTCAGACTACTACACCTATATAGTGGTATACGTGTGCATTTCCATATTTGTCCAAATTGGACACCAATCCTTTAGAGAATTTTTAACATTTTTCTTATTGAAATATTGATTTTTTCAAAAATTTTTTAAAAAACTTCCAAAACTATTCCAGACATATGACTACCGGAATCCTGTTAGGGACCCTTTAGACTACTGCTCCTATATAGTGGTATACGTGTGCATTTCCATATTTGTCCAAATTGGACACCAATCCTTTAGAGAATTTTTAACATTTTTCTTATTGAAATATTGATTTTTTCAAAAATTTTTTAAAAAACTTCCAAAACTATTCCAGACATATGACTACCGGAATCCTGTTAAGGACCCTTCAGACTACTACACCTATATAGTGGTATACGTGTGCATTTCCATATTTGTCCAAATTGGACACCAATCCTTTAGAGAATTTTAACATTTTTCTTATTGAAATATTGATTTTTTCAAAAATTTTTTAAAAAACTTCCAAAACTATTCCAGACATATGACTACCAGAATCCTGTTAGGGACCCTTTAGACTACTACTTCTATATAGTGGTATACGTGTGCATTTCCATATTTGTCCAAATTGGACACCAATCCTTTAGAGAATTTTTAACATTTTTCTTTTTGAAATATTGATTTTTTCAAAAATTTTTTAAAAAACTTCCAAAACTATTCCAGACATATGACTACCGGAATCCTGTTAAGGACCCTTCAGACTACTACACCTATATAGTGGTATACGTGTGCATTTCCATATTTGTCCAAATTGGACACCAATCCTTTAGAGAATTTTAACATTCTTCTTATTGAAATATTGATTTTTTCAAAAATTTTTTAAAAAACTTCCAAAACTATTCCAGACATATGACTACCAGAATCCTGTTAGGGACCCTTTAGACTACTACTCCTATATAGTGGTATACGTGTGCATTTCCATATTTGTCCAAATTGGACACCAATCCTTTAGAGAATTTTAACATTTTTCTTATTGAAATATTGATTTTTTCAAAAATTTTTTAAAAAACTTCCAAAACTATTCCAGACATATGACTACCAGAATCCTGTTAGGGACCCTTTAGACTACTACTTCTATATAGTGGTATACGTGTGCATTTCCATATTTGTCCAAATTGGACACCAATCCTTTAGAGAATTTTTAACATTTTTCTTTTTGAAATATTGATTTTTTCAAAAATTTTTTAAAAAACTTCCAAAACTATTCCAGACATATGACTACCGGAATCCTGTTAAGGACCCTTCAGACTACTACACCTATATAGTGGTATACGTGTGCATTTCCATATTTGTCCAAATTGGACACCAATCCTTTAGAGAATTTTAACATTTTTCTTATTGAAATATTGATTTTTTCAAAAATTTTTTAAAAAACTTCCAAAACTATTCCAGACATATGACTACCAGAATCCTGTTAGGGACCCTTTAGACTACTACTCCTATATAGTGGTATACGTGTGCATTTCCATATTTGTCCAAATTGGACACCAATCCTTTAGAGAATTTTAACATTTTTCTTATTGAAATATTGATTTTTTCAAAAATTTTTTAAAAAACTTCCAAAACTATTCCAGACATATGACTACCGGAATCCTGTTAAGGACCCTTCAGACTACTACACCTATATAGTGGTATACGTGTGCATTTCCATATTTGTCCAAATTGGACACCAATCCTTTAGAGAATTTTAACATTTTTCTTATTGAAATATTGATTTTTTCAAAATTTTTTTAAAAAACTTCCAAAACTATTCCAGACATATGACTACCAGAATCCTGTTAGGGACCCTTTAGACTACTACTCCTATATAGTGGTATACGTGTGCATTTCCATATTTGTCCAAATTGGACACCAATCCTTTAGAGAATTTTTAACATTTTTCTTATTGAAATATTGATTTTTTAGAGAATTTTTAATCTTTTTTATTAAAATATTGATTTTATTCAAAAAATATTTTTTTTATTTTTCATATTTTTTTAAGTTCTGAAATTTTCGTTTTTCATTTTCTGAAAATTTTAAAGTATATATTTTTAATTTTTCATGTACTTTCTGTTAAATGCTTAACAGTGCTCTGTTAGCTGCAAAAAGAGCAATGTTAAAAAATGTGGTTTGTGTCTCTGCTAGTTAAATTCGAATTTAACTTCACACACATTGGTCCGACACCTAAACAACTCAGGCAAAATTAGATTTTATAGTGAAAGAACAGAACTTACTGAGTACGTGGGGATAGGTGGGTAGTCAAGAAAAGTGCAGGTTTGAATACTTATATATTCTTCCTCAATATTGAATATAGCTTTGACCTTTGTCTTGACTATAGTCTTGCATGTAGTCTTGGCAATAGTCTTGACTATAGTCTTGGCCATAGTCTTGACTATAGTCTTGGCCATAGTCTTGACTATAGTCTTGGCTATAGTCTTGACTATATTCTTGGCTATAGTCTTGGCTATAGTCTTGGCTAGAGTCTTGACTATAGTCTTCACTATAGTCTTCGCTATAGTCTTGTCTATAGTTTTCACTATAGTCTTGACTATAGTTTTCACTATAGTCTTGACTATAGTCTTGACTATAGGCTTGAATATAGTCTTCACTATAGTCTTCACTATAGCCTTGGCTATAGTTTTCACTATATTCTTGGCTATAGTCTGGTCTATAGTCTTGACTATAGTCTTGACTATAGTCTAGACTATTGTCTTGACTATAATCTTGATTATAGTCTTGACTTAAAAGTTGCATGCAATCCTGACTATAGTTATATAGTCTTGACTATATACTTAACAACAGTCTTCACTACAAAATTGAGCCTTAACTGTAGTATTGACTATAGTCTTGTCTATAGTCTTGACTATAGTCTTGTCCATAGTCTTGTCTATAGTCTTGACTATAGTCTCGTCTATAGTCTTGTCTATAGTCTTGTCTATAGTCTTGTCTATAGTCTTGTCTAGAGTCTTACCTATAGTCTTGTCGAGAGTCTTACCTATAGTCTTGTCGAGAGTCTTACCTATAGTCTTGTCTATAGTCGTATTTATAGTCTTGTTTATAGTTCTGTTTATAGTCTTGATCTTGACTTTAGTACTGTCTGTAGTCTTGATTATATTCTTGACTGTAGTCTTGACGATATCCTGTAACTCTAGTGTTGACTGTAGTTTCGATCATGGTCTTGACTGTAGCCACGACTATAGTCTTCAATATAATATTGAATGTAGTCTTAACTGTAGTCTTGGCCATAATCTTAAGCGTAGTCTTGTCTATACTCTTGATCATAATCTTGACTAAGATTTTGACTATAGTCTTGACTATAGTATTGACAATAGTCTTGACCATAGTCTTGACGTTGACTTGACTAACTAACTAACTAACTAACTAACTAACTAACTAACTAACTAACTAACTAACTAACTAACTAACTAACTAACTAACTAACTAACTAACTAACTAACTAACTAACTAACTAACTAACTAACTAACTAACTAACTAACTAACTAACTAACTAACTAACTAACTAACTAACTAACTAACTAACTAACTAACTAACTAACTAACTAACTAACTAACTAACTAACTAACTAACTAACTACTAACTAACTAACTAACTAACTAACTAACTAACTAACTAACTAACTAACTAACTAACTAACTACTAACTAACTAACTAACTAACTAACTAACTAACTAACTAACTAACTAACTAACTAACTAACTAACTAACTAACTAACTAACTAACTAACTAACTAACTAACTAACTAACTAACTAACTAACTAACTAACTAACTAACTAACTAACTAACTAACTAACTAACTAACTAACTAACTAACTAACTAATCCTGACGTTAGCCAAGTCTATCTGAAGATTCAAATTCGGTTCCATATTCTGTATTTATTGTTTCTTAAGATACTCTGCGAATGACAAATATTTTTAGCCACCGCTACTAAGTTATTTAAAAACCCTGTATATAGGCCCTCTACCGAACTTGAAGAACGAGCAATAGTTCTTTTGAAGGTTGCCCTAAAAAACGAGAAAGCATTCTTTCCTTCCTCCCTAAAGTGAAACCCTTGGTATTATCCATCACCTCCCACTATCAGGCAACTAAAAGCACGATTGGAAGATTGAAAACACTTTCTAGTCTATCATATAGTACTGAATAAAATCTAGTCTGCAGCTTAGTATACGCCACTGACTGCAGCCTAGTTTCTAGTCTTGACTATATACGTATATACTTTCATTAAATTAGTTACCAAAACTTTTCTAACAACCCTCGTTTATTGTGTTCACTTTTCATATGCACATAAGTTTCTAACAAACTCTTCTATATAAAACTTTTAGATAAAATATAAACATATTTAAAATTCATAATTTCAGTTTGGAGCCAACTTACTCAACGTATATGTACACAAACACCCAACAAACGACCAATATCATCCCAAAACCAAAAAAAAAAGCAGTAGTCATGTTTACGAGAAGACACTTCATAAATATTATACACAAACACACATGCATACAGCAGTACATACAACTATTCAGAGAATAGTTAATATACAACACAATGACTGGGACATGTGTGTAATAGATTCTAGTCTCTAAAAGTACATTAATCGTATGAACATGGGCACTGGGTTCACTTTACTATTGTAAATTGGTGATGGTGCTGGTACTAATGCGTAGGTATGTCTGTATGTATGTAAGTAAATATTAAATGTATAAATAAATAAAAATAAAATCTATCTTTTTCATATGAATTCTAAATTATTTTCGCGCCCATGCAAACGTGTTAAAATAAATAACAAACAAATGTAAATAATACATAAATTAAACATAGAAATAATGAGAGAACGTACGAATGAAAATATGTTCATGCATTATGTGGATACATTTGAAAATTAATAGATGTATAAAATGAAAATGAAATAAATCCCTAAAGCAAATGTTAGTTTTAAGTTTTTTGTTTCTAAAACTTTTAAATACTCATACACACATACACTCATAACTGTAGACAATTATACGATTAACTTACTCGAATTATGGCGTTTTAATGTTGAACAGGGTAAGACAAACTTTTTTAAGAAACAAGCGTAACCTAGAATAGAACTGGAGAAGAACTTGAACAGAACTAGCACAGAACTAGAACAGAACTAGAATAGAACTGGAGTAGAACTAGAACAGAACTAGAACAGAACTAGAACAGAACTAGAACAGAACTAGAACAGAACTAGAAACAGAACTAGAACAGAACTAGAACAGAACTAGAATAGAACTGGAGTAGAACTAGAACAGAACTTAACAGAACTAGAACAGAACTAGAACAGAACTAGAACAGAACTAGAACAGAACTAGAACAGAACTAGAATAGAACTAGACAGAACTAGAACGAACTAGACAGAACTAGAACAGAACTAGAACAGAACTAGAACAGAACTAGAACAGAACTAGAACAGAACTAGAACAGAACTAGAACAGAACTAGAACAGAACTAGAACAGAACTAGAACAGAACTAGAACAGAACAGAACTAGAACTAGAACAGAACTAGAACAGAACTAGAACAGAACTAGAACAAATAGAACAGAACTAGACACTAGAACAGAACTAGAACAGAACTAAACAGAAAGAACAGAACTAGAACAGAAAGAACAGAACTAAACAGAATAGAACAGAACTAGAACAGAACTAGAACAGAACTAGAACAAACTAGAACAGAACTAGAACAGAACTAGAACAGAACTAGAACAGCAAAAAACTAGAACAGAACTAGAACAGAACTAGAACAGAAACTAGAACAGAACTAGAACAGAACTAGAACAGAACTAGAACAGAACTAGAACAGAACTAGAACAGAACTAGAACAGAACTAGAACAGAACTAGAACAGAACTAGAACAGAACTAGAACAGAACTAGAACAGAACTAGAACAACTAGAACAGACAGACTAGAACAGAACTAGAACAGAACTAAAACAGAACTTGAACAGAACAGAACTAGAACAGAACTAGAACAGAACTAGAACAGAACTAGAACAGAACTAGAACAGAACTAGAACAGAACTAGAACAGAACTAGAACAGAACTAGAACAGACTAGAACAGAACTAGAACAGACTAGAACAGAACTAGAACAGAACTAGAACAGAACTAGAACAGAACTAGAACAGAACTAGAACAGAACTAGAACAGAACTAGAACAGAACTAGAACAGAACTAGAAACAGAACTAGAACAGAACTAGAACAGAACTAGAACAGAACTAGAACAGAACTAGAACAGAACTAGAACAGAACTAGAACAGAACTAGAACAGAACTAGAACAGAACTAGAACAGAACAGAACAGACTAGAACAGAACTAGAACAGAACTAGAACAGAACTAGAACAGAACTAGAACAGAACTAGAACAGAATAGAACAGAACTAGAACAGAACTAGAACTAGAACAGAACTAGAACAGAACTAGAACAGACTAGCTAGAACAGAACTAGCAACCGAACTAGAACAGAACTAGACAGAACTAGAACAGAACTAAAAGAACTAGAACAGACTAGAACAGAACTAGAACAGAAACTAGAACAGAACTAGAACAGAACTAGAACAGAACTAGAACAGAACTAGAACAGAACTAGAACAGAACTAGAACAGAACTAGAACAGAACTAGAACAGAACTAGAACAGAACTAGAACAGAACTAGAACAGAACTAGAACTATAAAACAGAACAGAACTAGAATAGAGCTGGAACTGAACTGAACGAGAGCTGAAACTGAACTAGAACTGAACTAGAACTGGAACTAGAACTGAACTAGAACTGACTAGAATCTGAACTAGAACTGAACCTAGAACTGAACTAGAACTGAACTAGAACTGAAATCTAGAACATGAACTAGAAACTAGAACTAGAAACTGAACTAGAACTGAAACTAGACTGAACTAGAACTAGAACTGAACTAGAACTGAACTAGAACTGATCGAGAACTGAACTAGATCTTAACTAGAATGGAGCTAGAACTAAACTAAAACATAACTAAACTAGAACCGAACTAGAATTAGAACATAACTAGAACAGAGCTAGTATATTTAAGAATCCCTGCCTTAGCCAGTAGCCACTACAATAAGTAATAGCCAGGGCCAATGTCTACACATGTGTGAAGCATTAAATTTTTACTACGTAATATTTCAATGCTCTACGTATAAATAAATATGCATATGTACGTCTGTCTGACCCTCTGTCAGACTGTCTAAATTTCCACTCATAATTTTGTTTTTATTCTAAAGACTTTCAAGTGCTTTAAACGTAGTCATTTAAATTATTTATACACATTCAACACATACGGACAGACAGACAGACAGACCGGCAAAAATTTTCTAACACATCTAAATGATAACAGTGTGTGTGTGTTAGCAGCACACATAGATTCTCACTCATATATAAACCCAAAGATTTTAGAATAAAAAGAGTGAAAAATGTAAAGACATTCAGAAGCAAATCTACAAAATGTGGCTTTATTTTCGTAGTGGTTTTTTGGGTTTTTTTAATATGTAGATTTAGGTTGGTGATGGATTCCCTTCTGCTGCCAGTTCTTCGTCTAATGCTCCTGTATAAACAACAGTTGTTAGATTCATTTTTCTACTGCTAGTGCTATTTCTAATCTGCTCCAAGTGTATATGATTCGGTTGGGCGGTTGGTTGGTTGTTTGTTTATTTATTTTGGAACATTTGTTGTTGTCTTTTCATAGAGAAAATTAACTCAACTCGTTTGTGTTTTCTTGATTTAGTTGGAAATGAATGAATGATGGAGTGAATGAAATGTGTTGAGGTCTATTATTTTGTGGTCGTTGGGGAAAAATTTGTTTATTTGTTGGTTGGATTAGAAAAAACATCCATAAACTGGTTGAATGGTGGTAGCGAGAAAGCAGCAAATGTTTCAGCAACATGTTTATATGCAAATGAAATGTTGTATGTTGAGGAGGAAAGTAACTCAGTAAATATTTAATCCGAAAATTTAACACAGTAACTAATTTAAACCAATTTTCTTAATAATCTTTAAACTTTCTTCTCACAAAAATAAAATTTAAAATTTATTTCCAACTTAACATATAATTAAATTAAAAATTTTGTAAAATGTAATAAAGTCTTAACACTTAATCTCCTGCTGCTGCCACAACAACATTCATTCAACTTGTGTGGTTTCCTAAACGTAGTAGCGAACAGTAGTTGAGCAAAAACGCATTAATTAACTGACCATTAATAATTAAGAATCTATGCAGCAGCAACTGAGACACTAACAGCGGGAGTTAAAGAATCTAACAGGTGCCTATTTTGTTAAAAAATTCAATAACATAAACAACTATGAGAATTTTCTATGATTTATTTTTAATGAAGAAGAATTTGTTAAAGATTTAAATGATTTCATTACTGCTAATGTTTATTTCAGGGAAGTGAAGCTGTTAGGCTTCCGTGAGAGCTGGAATTTGACATCATTCTTAATGATCACTTAAAAAAACAAGTAAAATTACTCAACAACAGCGTTAAAAGAATGCTGTTAATTTCCAATTCAGTTCTAGTTCAATTTTACTTCTGTTCTAGTTCTGTTCTAGTTCAGTTCTAGTTCTGTTCTAGTTCAGTTCTAGTTCTGTTCTAGTTCTGTTCTAGTTCTGTTCTAGTTCTGTTCTAGTTCTGTTCTAGTTCTGTTCTAGTTCTGTTCTAGTTCTGTTCTAGTACTGTTCTAGTTCTGTTCTAGTCTTGTTCTAGTTCTGCTCTGTTCTAGTTCTGTTCTAGTTCTGTTCTAGTTCAGTTCTAGTTCTGTTCTAGTTCTGTTCTAGTTCTGTTCTAGTTCTGTTCTAGTTCTGTTCTAGTTCTGTTCTAGTTCTGTTCTGTTCTAGTTCTGTTCTAGTTCTGTTCTAGTTCTAGTTCTGTTCTAGTTCTGTTCTAGTTCTGTTCTGTTCTAGTTCTGTTCTAGTTCTGTTCTAGTTCTGTTCTAGTTCTGTTGTAGTTCTGTTGTAGTTCTGTTGTAGTTCTGTTGTAGTTCTGTTGTAGTTCTGTTCTAGTTCTGTTCTAGTTCTGTTCTAGTTCTGTTCTAGTTCTGTTCTATTTCCGTTCTAATTCTGTTCTAGTTCTGTTCTAGTTCTGTGCTAGTTCTGTGCTAGTTCTGTTCTAGTTCTGTGCTAGTTCTGTTCTAGTTCTGTTCTAGTTCTGTTCTAGTTCTGTTCTAGTTCTGTTCTAGTTCTGTTCTAGTTCTGTTCTAGTTCTGTTCTAGTTCTGTTCTAGTTCTGTTCTAGTTCTGTTCTAGTTCTGTTCTAGTTCTGTTCTAGTTCTGTTCTAGTTCTGTTCTAGTTCTGTTCTAGTTCTGTTCTAGTTCTGTTCTAGTTCTTTTCTAGTTCTGTTCTAGTTCTGTTCTAGTTCTGTTCAAGTTATGTTCTAGTTCTGTTCTAGTCCTAGTTCTATTCTAGTTCTGTTCTGGTTCTGTTCTAGTTCTCTTCTAGTTCTGTTCTAGTTCTATTCTAGTTCTGTTTCAGTTCTGTTCTAGTTATGTTATAGTTCTAGAATTGAACTAGAATTCTAGTTGGAGCTATGAAATGTAAAATTATAAGAAAAATCCAAAAATAATAGATATAAATTAAAATTTAAAAAAATTAAATTTAATTCTTGAAATACATTTTTAGAGCATATTTTTGGTTTCCCTGCTTATTACATGCAATTATTTTAGTTATTGTTGTTGTTGCTTCCTTATTTCAAAACAAATTTTTTTCTCACATTTTGCCCAAAATATTTGTTCATGCTAAAGCTTGCTTCTTCACTTCTGTCAATAATTGCAATAACAACATATTAATGAATTATTAACATATTTCCCCCCTTGTACTCCCTTTTGACAACACTTTTTTTTTTTGCTCTGCTTAGGAATGGCCCAGGAAACGAAAAACAGTGAGAGCCTCTTATTAATGACATTAGCATATTTGACAAACTGCATTGTTTACAAACATTTTCCAACACTTTTTTTACTAATTTCTAAAACACTTTTCTTTAATATTTTTATATACAAAAATAATTGTACTTTTGTTTAACATTTTACAACAAAAATATTTTAATACATATAAACAAATAATTAACGCTTTAAATTAATTTCAACACTATAGAATTTGTATGAAACTAAAGTAATAAACCATAACAAAAGCAGGCATGGAAAAGTCAGTACTTTTGCAATTTTTTATATTGCAAAATACCCGCGGCAACCCCACGACATATTCGGTACCTTTTCTAAAGAATAAACTTTTGTTAAATAGTCTATGTTGTATACAATAGATCAATATGTATTTAGTCCATAGTCTTATCAATAGTCTAGTCCATTTGACTCTAGTCTGTTGCCTATTTTAGTCTTATCTATAGTCTATTTAGTCTGGTCTATAGTCTAGTCTATACTCTAGTCTATAGTCGTGTCTATAGTCTTAGTCTATATCTTGTCTATAGTCTAGTCTATAGTCTAGCTATGTCTAGTCAATAGTCTAGTCTATAGTCTAGTCTATAGTCTAGTTCTATAGTCTAGTCTATAGTCTAGTCTATAGTCTAGTCTATAGTCTATTCTATAGTCTAGTCTATAGTCTAGTCTATAGTCTATTCTATAGTCTAGTCTATAGTCTATTCTATAGTCTAGTCCTATAGTCTAGTCTATAGTCTAGTCTATAGTCTAGTCTATAGTCTAGTCTATAGTCTATAGTCTATAGTCCTAGTCTATAGTCTAGTCTATAGTTTATTCTATAGTCTAGTCTATAGTAGCTAGATATAGTCTAGTCTATAGTCTAGTCTATAGTCTAGTCTATAGTCTAGTCTATAGTCTAGTCTATAGTCTAGTCTATAGTCTAGTCTATAGTCTAGTCGATAGTCTAGTCTATAGTTTGAGTCTATTAGTCTATCTTAGTCTAGTCTATAGTCTAGTCTATAGTCTAGTCTATAGTCTAGTCTATAGTCTAGTCTACTCTAGTCTATAGTCTAGTCTATAGTCTAGTCTACAGTCTAGTCTATAGTCTAGTCTATAGTCTAGTCTATAGTCTAGTCTATAGTCTAGTCTATAGTCTAGTCTATAGTCTAGTCTATAGTCTAGTCTATAGTCTAGTCTATAGTCTAGTATATAGTCTAGTCTATAGTCTAGTCTATAGTCTAGTCTATAGTCTAGTCTATAGTCTAGTCTATAGTCTAGTCTATAGTCTAGTCTATAGTCTAGTCTATAGTCTAGTCTATAGTCTAGTCTATAGTCTAGTCTATAGTCTAGTCTATAGTCTAGTCTATAGTCTAGTCTATAGTCTAGTCTATAGTCTAGTCTATAGTCTAGTCTATAGTCTATCTATAGTCTAGTCTATAGTCTAGTCTATAGTCTAGTCTATAGTCTAGTCTATAGTCTAGTCTATAGTCTAGTCTATAGTCTAGTCTATAGTCTAGTCTATAGTCTAGTCTATAGTCTAGTCTATAGTCTAGTCTATAGTCTAGTCTATAGTCTAGTCTATAGTCTAGTCTATAGTCTAGTCTATAGTCTAGTCTATAGTCTAGTCTATAGTCTAGTCTAGTATATAGTCTAGTCTAGTCTATAGTCTAGTCTAGTCTATAGTCTAGTCTAGTCTATAGTCTAGTCTATAGTCTAGTCTATAGTCTAGTCTATAGTCTAGTCTATAGTCTGGTCTATAGTCTAGTCTATAGTCTAGTTTATAGTCTAGTCTATAGTCTAGTCTATAGTCTAGGCTATAGTCTAGTCTATAGTCTAGTCTATAGTCTAGTCTATAGTCTAGTCTAAAGTCTAGTCTATAGTCTAGTCTATAGACTAGTCTATAGTCTAGTCTATAGTCTAGTCTATAGTCTAGTCTATAGTCTAGTCTATAGTCTAGTCTATAGTCTAGTCTATAGTCTAGTCTATAGTCTAGTCTATAGTCTAGTCTATAGTCTAGTCTATAGTCTAGTCTATAGTCTAGTCTATAGTCTAGTCTATAGTCTAGTCCTATAGTCTAGTCTATAGTCTAGGTCTATAGTTAGTTTATAGTCTAGTCTATGTCTATAGTCTAGTCTAGTCTATAGTCTAGTCTAGTCTATAGTCTAGTCTAGTCTATAGTCTAGTCTAGTCTATAGTCTAGTCTAGTCTAGTCTATAGTCTAGTCTAGTCTATAGTCTAGTCTATAGTCTAGTCTATAGTCTAGTCTATAGTCTAGTCTATAGTCTAGTCTATAGTCTAGTCTATAGTCTAGTCCATAGTCTAGTCTATAGTCTAGTCTATAGTCTAGTCTATAGACTAGTCTATAGTCTAGTCCATAGTCTAGTCTATAGTCTAGTCTATAGACTAGTCTATAGTCTAGTCTATAGTCTAGTCTATACTCTAGTCTATAGTCTAGTCTATAGTCTAGTCTGGTCTATAGTCTAATTTAGTCAATAGTCTAGTCTATAGTCTAGTCTATAGTCTTGTCTAGTCTATAGTCTTGTCTAGTCTATAGTCTAGTCTATAGTCTAGTCTATAGTCTAGTCTATAGTCTATAGTCTAGTCTATAGTCTAGTCTAGTATATAGTCTAGTCTAGTCTATAGTCTAGTCTAGTCTATAGTCTAGTCTAGTCTATAGTCTAGTCTATAGTCTAGTCTATAGTCTAGTCTATAGTCTAGTCTATAGTCTGGTCTATAGTCTAGTCTATAGTCTAGTTTATAGTCTAGTCTATAGTCTAGTCTATAGTCTAGGCTATAGTCTAGTCTATAGTCTAGTCTATAGTCTAGTCTATAGTCTAGTCTAAAGTCTAGTCTATAGTCTAGTCTATAGACTAGTCTATAGTCTAGTCTATAGTCTAGTCTATAGTCTAGTCTATAGTCTAGTCTATAGTCTAGTCTATAGTCTAGTCTATAGTCTAGTCTATAGTCTAGTCTATAGTCTAGTCTATAGTCTAGTCTATAGTCTAGTCTATAGTCTAGTCTAGTCTAGTCTATAGTCTAGTCTATAGTTCTATCTATAGTCTAGTCTATAGTCTAGTCTATAGTCTAGTTTATAGTCTAGTCTAGTCTATAGTCTAGTCTAGTCTATAGTCTAGTCTAGTCTAGTCTAGTCTAGTCTATAGTCTAGTCTAGTCTATAGTCTAGTCTAGTCTAGTCTATAGTCTAGTCTAGTCTATAGTCTAGTCTATAGTCTAGTCTATAGTCTAGTCTATAGTCTAGTCTATAGTCTAGTCTATAGTCTAGTCTATAGTCTAGTCCATAGTCTAGTCTATAGTCTAGTCTATAGTCTAGTCTATAGACTAGTCTATAGTCTAGTCCATAGTCTAGTCTATAGTCTAGTCTATAGACTAGTCTATAGTCTAGTCTATAGTCTAGTCTATACTCTAGTCTATAGTCTAGTCTATAGTCTAGTCTGGTCTATAGTCTAATTTAGTCAATAGTCTAGTCTATAGTCTAGTCTATAGTCTTGTCTAGTCTAGTCTAGTCTAGTCTATAGTCTAGTCTATAGTCTAGTCTATAGTCTAGTCTATAGTCTAGTCTATAGTCTAGTCTATAGTCTAGTCTATAGTCTAGTCTATAGTCTAGTCTATAGTCTAGTCTATAGTCTAGTCTATAGTCTAGTCTATAGTCTAGTCTATAGTCTAGTCTATAGTCTAGTCTATAGTCTAGTCTATAGTCTAGTCTATAGTCTAGTCTATAGTCTAGTCTAGTCTATAGTATAGTCTAGTCTATAGTATAGTCTATAGTCTTGTATATAGTCTAATATATAATCTATTCTATAGTCTTAACTTACTGAAATTAGTGTAGTTCGTTAAAACCTAAAAACTACTATAATTTGTTATTAGTTCGTACTATTCTGAAATTTCAATTTTCCATGCCTGAAACAATGCATCACTTGTTGCATTTGTTCTTGTTATTGGTTTCTCTTTAAGTATAGTTCTAATAATAACAACAACAACATTGACAGTAACTATTGTCATTTGTTGCTTTAGTTATGTGCCTTCTCCTCCTTTAGTTTTCTAAAAAATTCTTAAGTGTTCGGTTGTTTGAAGTTTAATAGTCCGATTAAATTAAATCTCGCATTTTAATTAATTGTTTAAATTAAAATATTTTTGTTTTAAAATGTTAATAAAATGTCAATTAATAGTTTTATGGAAAAATGTGTATGCAAAGTGTTAAATTATTAAGTGAAAAAAGTGTGAGAAATTTGCCAAAAATTCCATGCAATTTTATTAGGCGAAGCGCCGTTCGGTTGTTTTCTTTTGCTTTGCCATTCGTTATGGTAGATAAAAAAGTTATGTATTTATGTGGGGGGTAAAGGAAGGAATTAGGCAAAACGGCTGTAAAAAGAAGTTTGTGAAGAAGTGTTGCAAAATTTGTGGTAAAAGATAAAAGCATGGTGGAGGTGGGAGAATACATACTTCCATACAAACTTACATATTATTTGACCATTAACAATCATTGTTGTAATTGTTGTTGCTCTAAATATGAAAATTAGGAAAAATAGCAATCATGATGTGAAGAATGTACATATGTTTGTAAATATGTATGTACATGCTTACATACAAATGTATATATGCATGTATGTCTTCAAAAAAGAGTGTTTTTGAATAAAATAAGTATGCAAAAGAATCAGCTTTATTTTAACAAAAACAACAGGAAAAAAGGTGAGTGATTTGATACATTTCATATTTGCCTTTTTATTAAATTTAATTTTTTAAATTTTAGTTCAGTTCTACATAAATTTCAGTTCTAGTTCAGTTCTAGTTCAGTTCTAGTTTAGTTATAGTTCAGTTCTAGTTCAGTTCTAGTTCAGTTCTAGTTTAGTTCTAGTTCAGTTTTAGTTCAGTTCTAGTTCAGTTCTAGTTCAGTTCTAGTTCAGTTCTAGACTATATATGGAAATAAATAGTTCAGTTCAGTTCTAGTTCAGTTTAGTTCAGTTCTAGTTCAGTTCTAGTTCAGTTCTAGTTCAGTTCTAGTTCAGTTCTAGTTCAGTTCTAGTTCAGTTCTATTTCAGTTCTAGTTCAGTTCTAGTTCAGTTCTAGTTCAGTTCTAGTTCAGTTCTAGTTCAGTTCTAGTTCAGTTCTAGTTCAGTTCTAGTTCAGTTCTAGTTCAGTTCCAGTTCAGTTCTAGTTCAGTTCTAGTTCAGTTCTAGTTCAGTTCAGTTCTATTCTTAATTGGGAGTTTTCTTTTCAACATTTTTCCATTCCCCTCAACTTGCTTTAATTACTCACGAAATGTTTTTTAATTATTATTTATTTCCATAACAAAGAATATTTCAATTAGTTTCAACATATGACCCACTTAAAACAGCCCCCAATTGCACTTACTCCACCAAAACCGAATTTCATTCCCCCCAAAATAAAACCTAAAAACAATTCAATTAATATCCTGTTTTAAGAATTCCATAAAAACTGCACCCAACAAATATAACAAACACTCCTATGGAAAGCAACATAAATAAATTAAAAGCACTCAGGGGAGTCCGGGTGGACAAGAAAAAACATGCAATACAAGTGAAATTATTGGAGAGCCCCAATCCTTGTTGGTTACCCCAAAAAGATTAATTTATCAAAATTGCATTCTTATGGTAGGGCAAAAAAGGTTGAACTTATGAAAATATAAAGTAATAAAGTAAAAAAGAATACTTGTTAAAGTAATAAACCAGAAAATTGCCTCCCAACAAATTTTGGAGCACTTATACATTAAAGTGTTTGCATGTTTATGCATGTTTTATGACACTCCTCGATGGTAAAGGTGGTGGGTGCTGATGTTAAGCCACATAAATATTTGCTTTAGTCCTCCACACACACACACACATCCTTTATACAACTTTTGGGCACTCCTTGACCACTTTATGGAGTTTTGTTTGAATTTTGGCTGTTTTTTGTTTGTGTTCACTTTTTTGGAAGGAAAAACTTTGTGGTAAATAAAAATGTTTAAAAAAATTCGAAACAAGTTTATGGTATATCCTGTAAACATAAACTAAGCCTGCAGGATGTTTTACTTCAACACGAACGAAAGTATTTGGCAAACAAGCTTTGTAGTTGGTGCAGGGCTGTGGCTCTTAACTATTCTAGCAGTAAAAATAAATAAAAGGATATTGGTTGTTTGCTAGAATTTTTGGCTTAAAGGCAATAAAATTCTTAACACTAGAAGTGAAACAGGGAAATAAAATAAATGTAAAATCTCAAATTGTTTTTGCAGTTAAGAAATATTTTCATTTGAAATCTGAAAATTTTCTTATATTTCTCTTAAAACTTCTAAATTCTTTAAATGAACTTTTTAATTTGAAACATCAATGACTGCACTTTTCCAACAATATTAGCTTCCTTGTTCCTTTTAGTTTTTCTCTTTGTGTCTCCAGCAGGCTTCTTGATTATTTTGCTGCCACTTCATCTTTTATAAACTGTTAATGAAATGTGATACAAATGACACGTGCACTCCATGCAGTTTTCCAATAATTTTGTTTTACAAAACTTTTTAAATCCGCCAACAGCACTTTTGCAGGAAATTGTCTGGAGAGGAAAAGCAGAATAAGTTACATAAAGAAAAAAATCGGGAGAAAATTAATTTAAGCTATAGAAATAAACGAAAGATGCAAAGTATATGGAAGATATGTATCTGGAAAAAAGTTTGGCATAGAAATAAAACTGAACTTGAACTTAACTTAACTAGAACTGAATTAAAACAGAACTAGAACAGAACTAGAACAGAACTAGAACAGAACTAGAACAGAACTAGAACAGAACTAGAACAGAACTAGAACAGAACTAGAACAGAACGAGAACAGAACTAGAACAGAACTAGAACAGAACTAGAACAGAACTAGAACAGAACTAGAACAGAACTAGAACAGAACTAGAACAGAACTAGAACAGAACTAGAACAGAACTAGTACAGAACTAGAACAGAACTAGAACAGAACTAGAACAGAACTAGAACAGAACTAGAACAGAACAAGAACAGAACTAGAACAGAACTAGAACAGAACTAGAACAGAACTAGAACAGAACTAGAACAGAACTAGAACAGAACTAGAACAGAACTAGAACAGAACTAGAACAGAACAGAACTAGAACAGAACTAGAACTAGAACAGAACTAGAACTAGAACAGAACTAGAACTAAAACAGAACTAGAACAGAACTAGAACAGAACTAGAACAGAATTAGAACAGAACTAGAACAGAACTAGAACAGAACTAGAACAGAACTAGAACAGAACTAGAACAGAACTAGAACAGAACTAGAACAGAACTAGAACAGAACTAGAACAGAACTAGAACAGAACTAGAACAGAACTAGAACAGAACTAGAACAGAACTAGAACAGAACTAAAACAGAACTAGAACAGAACTAGAACAGAACTAGAACAGAACTAGAACAGAACTAGAACAGAACTAGAACAGAACTAGAACAGAACTAGAAAAGAACGAGAACAGAACGAGAACAGAACTAGAACAGAACTAGAAGAGAACTAGAACAGAACAGAACTAGAACAGAACTAGAACAGAACTAGAACAGAACTAGAACAGAACTAGAACAGAACTAGAACAGAACTAGAACAGAACTAGAACAGAACTAGAACAGAACTAGAACACTAGAACAGAACTAGAAATGAACTAGAACAGACTAGAAGAACTAGAACAGAACTAGAACAGAACTAGAACAAACTAGAACAGAACTAGAACAGAACTAGAACTGAACTAGAACTGAACTAGAACTGAAATAGAACTGAACTAGAACTGAACTAGAACTGAACTAGAACTTAACTAGAACAGAACAGAACAGAACTAGAACTGAACTAGAACTGAACTAGAACTGAACTAGAACTGAACTAGAACTGAACTAGAACTGAACTAGAACTGAACTAGAACTGAACTAGAACTGAACTAGAACTGAACTAGAACTGAACTAGAACTGAACTAGAACTGAACTAGAACTGAACTAGAACTGAACTAGAACTGAACTAGAACTGAACTAGAACTGAACTAGAACTGAACTAGAACTGAACTAGAACTGAACTAGAACTGACTAGAACTGAACTAGAACTGAACTAGAACTGAACTAGAACTGAACTAGAACTGACTACTAGAACTGAACTAGAACTGAACTAAACTGAACTAAAACTGAACTAGAACTGAACTAGAACTGAACTAGAACTGAACTAGAACTGAACTAGAACTGAACTAGAACTGAACTAGAACTGAAGTGGAACTGAACTAGAACAGAACTAGAACTGAACTAGAACAGAACTAGAACAGAACTAGAACAGAACTAGAACAGAACTAGAACAGAACTGGAACAGAACTAGAACAGAACTAGAACAGAACTAGAACAGAAGTAGAACAGAACTAGAACAGAACTAGAACAGAACTAGAACAGAACTAGAACTGAACTAGAACTGAACTAGAACTGAACTAGAACTGAACTAGAACTGAACTAGAACTGAACTAGAGCTGAACTCGAACTGAGCTGAACTTAAACTGTGCTGCAGATTGAAATTTCATTTTAAAAAACAAATACTTTTTACTTTCGGAGAAATAACAAATTGTTCTTATAACTATTTTCCTCTAACTCTACAATAACTTTCTATTAATACTTATGGTTGTGTGTTTTTTTCACCATAATTGCATTAACACAACTTTTTCCATTAAAATTATTGTTCTTTTTCACTTGAAGGTCGATTAAATTTAAACGATCAAAACCAGAAAAAATTTATCACCAAAAAAATTCACCACCACAACAAATGTTCTGCATACTAATAAAGTACTATACCAAAATGCACACAAACAATAAACATAATTTTTTTATATAAAAATTATCTTCGAATGCTTGAATTAACATAATTAGGTATTTTGAATGCAACAAGTGTTGATTTGATGCACGTAAGCAAATTATGAACACATTGAAACGTCATAATGTTGCATGTATGATTGTGGTTACATAGAGAAGGGGAGAGAGTGTAGAAGATGTATTTTATGTTCAACTGATTTTTTTTAGAACGGAAATTCATAGTAATAAACAAACGAACTGAAAACTTTTATTGTAAGAAATTTATGATTAATATTTATTTTAACACAATTTTAGATAAAGTTTTTAATAATCTAGGAAATATTGTTTATTTAAGTTGTAAAGGTAAAACGTAAAAACGATATTCAATTGTATAGAGAAAGTGATTGAGGGAGGGGAGAGATGGCCACAAAACATTTATGAAAATTAAAAAAAATTCTAGTTCTGTTTAGCTTTGTTCTAGTTCTGTTCCAGTTATGTTCTAGTTCTGTTCTAGTTCTGTTCTAGTTCTGTTTCTAGTTCTGTTCTAGTTCTGTTCTAGTTCTGTTCTAGTTCTGTTCTAGTTCTGTTCTAGTTCTGTTCTAGTTCTGTTCTAGTTCTGTTCTAGTTCTGTTCTAGTTCTGTTCTAGTTCTGTTCTAGTTCTGTTCTAGTCTGTTCTAGTTCTGTTCTAGTTCTGTTCTAGTTCTGTTCTAGTTCTGTTCTAGTCTAGTTCTGTTCTAGTTCTGTTCTAGTTCTGTTCTAGTTCTGTTCTAGTTCTGTTCTAGTTCTGTTCTAGTTCTGTTCTAGTTCTGTTCTAGTTCTGTTCTAGTTCTGTTCTAGTTCTGTTCTAGTTCTGTTCTAGTTCTGTTCTAGTTCTGTTCTAGTTCTGTTCTAGTTCTGTTCTAGTTCTGTTCTAGTTCTGTTCTAGTTCTGTTCTAGTTCTGTTCTAGTTCTGTTCTAGTTCTGTTCTAGTTCTGTTCTAGTTCTGTTCTAGTTCTGTTCTAGTTCTGTTCTAGTTCTGTTCTAGTTCTGTTCTAGTTCTGTTCTAGTTCTGTTCTAGTTCTGTTCTAGTTCTGTTCTAGTTCTGTTCTAGTTCTGTTCTAGTTCTGTTCTAGTTCTGTTCTAGTTCTGTTCTAGTTCTGTTCTAGTTCTGTTCTAGTTCTGTTCTAGTTCTGTTCTAGTTCTGTTCTAGTTCTGTTCTAGTTCTGTTCTAGTTCTGTTCTAGTTCTGTTCTAGTTCTGTTCTAGTTCTGTTCTAGTTCTGTTCTAGTTCTGTTCTAGTTCTGTTCTAGTTCTGTTCTAGTTCTGTTCTAGTTCTGTTCTAGTTCTGTTCTAGTTCTGTTCTAGTTCTGTTCTAGTTCTGTTCTAGTTCTGTTCTAGTTCTTGTAGTTATGTTCTAGTTCTGTTCTAGTTCTGTTCTAGTTCTGTTGTAGTTATGTTCTAGTTCTGTTCTAGTTCTGTTCTAGTTTTGATCTAGTTCTGTTCTAGTTCTGTTCTAGTTCTGTTCTAGTTCTGTTCTAGTTCTGTTCTAGTTCTGTTCTAGTTCTGTTCTAGTTCTGTTCTAGTTCTGTTCTAGTTCTGTTCTGGTTCTGGTTCTGTTCTAGTTCTGTTCTAGTTCTGCTTTAGTTCTGTTCTAGTTCTGTTCTAGTTCTGTTCTAGTTCTGTTCTAGTTCTGTTCTAGTTCAGTTCTTGTTCTGTTCTAGTTCTGTTCTAGTTCTGTTTTAGTTCTGTTCTAGTTCTGTTCTAGTTCTGTTCTAGTTTTGTTCTAGTTTTATTCTAGTTCTGTTCGAAATCTGTTCTAGTTCAGTTCTAGTTCTGATCTAGTTCTGATCTAGTTCTTTTCTAGTTCCATTCTAGTTCTCATCTAGTTCTGTTCTAGTTCAGTTGTTGTTATGTTGTAGTTCAGTTCTAGTTGAATATTATGAAATCTTTTTATAATTTGAACCCAATTCCCTTTAGTGTATTAAAACGCCATTAAAGAGTAGATTGAAAAATGTAAATTGCAAAATATTTAATGATAATAATATAAAAATTTCTGTCTTCGACATTAACGTAATTTATTTTACTGTTTAAAATCATTCTTGTCTGTCTGTAGTTGAAATGTTTATTTGATAATAAAATTAAGTAATTCAAAATTAAATTCTAAAATTTCCTTATAATGGCGATAAATGTGTAAATTAAATTATAAGATAACAATACAATATTCATTATACAAAAACAAAGTATCAAACAGCTTTCTTCCTCTAAAAATCTAATAATGGAAGTTCCACTGTTTTATCCTGTTATCGTTTAAATGCTTAATGTTATGTTATTGATATACACAAAGGACTCACTCACGATTTTTTCTTCAATAAAAAGCAGATACAAGACTTCTCTTTTGGAAAATGTCATAATTTTTAAAATGGCAAGACAGACAGACAGACAGACGTTAGACTTGCAGACATTAAAACACAATTCGAATAAAATAAACTGTATCTATGTATATTCAAATGTTGCAAATGTAATACAACCAATATCTGAAACTGTACTGAAGTGTATGCTGATGGCAACCTGTTTAAAAAATGTTCTCACAAAATTTACAAGGACAATATTGTGCTATTTACAATGAATTTTTTTAAATGGCACCCAAAGGAATATTTTTAAATTTTTTATATGTATAACATTGTTTCTTCAAAACAAGATACAAAATGTGACAGTTTAAAAGGGGACAATAGAAAAATATGCGAATATAAAAAATATTTTAGACAATATATTGATTTTAAGATGGAAATTTTTAGAGGTGGCCTTTTTTATAGCAGCAGATTTAAGTGGATTTTGATAAGAGATTAAAATAAGTGCATTAAAAATATAATTTATACATATACTTACTCCCTATTTTCTTAATTCAAAATTTGTACATGCAGAATCCTCTTTTAAAGGTCCCCCGGCTTCAATTCGTATGATTTCCAATTTTTCGGGTTTAGTTCTAGTTCAGTTCTACTTCAGTTCTAGTTTTAGTTCTAGTTCTAGTTCGTTAGTTCAGTTCTAGTTCAGTTCTAGTTCAGTTTCTAGTGTCAGTTCTAGTTCAGTTCTAGTTCAGTTCTAGTTCAGTTCTAGTTCAGTTCTAGTTCAGTTCTAGTTCAGTTCTAGTTCAGTTCTAGTCAGTTCTAGTTCAGTTCTAGTTCAGTTCTAGGTTCAGTTCTAGTTCAGTTCTAGTTCAGTTCTAGATTCAGTTCTAGTTCAGTTTCTAGTTCAGTTCTAGTTCAGTTCTAGTTCAGTTCTAGTTCCAGTTCTGTTCAGTTCTAGTTCAGTTCTAGTTCAGTTTCTAGTTCAGTTCTAGTTCAGTTCTAGTTCAGTTCTAGTTCAGTTCTAGTTCAGTTCTAGTTCAGTTCTAGTTCAGTTCTAGTTCAGTTCTAGTTCAGTTCTAGTTCAGTTCTAGTTCCAGTTCTAGTTCAGTTCTAGTTCAGTTCTAGTTCAGTTCTAGTTCAGTTCTAGTTCAGTTCTAGTTCAGTTCTAGTTCAGTTATAGTTCAGTTCTAGTTCAGTTCTAGTTCAGTTCTAGTTCAGTTCTAGTTCAGTTCTAGTTCAGTTCTAGTTCAGTTCTAGTTCAGTTCTAGTTCAGTTCTAGTTCAGTTCTAGTTCAGTTCTAGTTCAGTTCTAGTTCAGTTCTAGTTCAGTTCTAGTTCAGTTCTAGTTCAGTTCTAGTTCAGTTCTAGTTCAGTTCTCAGTTTTCTAGTTCAGTTCTAGTTCAGTTCTAGTTCAGTTCTAGTTCAGTTCTAGTTCAGTTCTAGTTCAGTTCTAGTTAGTTCAGTTCTAGTTCAGTTCTAGTTCAGTTCTAGTTCAGTTCTAGTTCAGTTCTAGTTCAGTTCTAGTTCAGTTCTAGTTCAGTTCTAGTTCAGTTCTAGTTCAGTTCTAGTTCAGTTGCTAGTTCAGTTCTAGTTCAGTTCTAGTTCAGTTCTAGTTCAGTTCTAGTTCAGTTCTAGTTCAGTTCTAGTTCAGTTCTAGTTCAGTTCTAGTTCAGTTCTAGTTCAGTTCTAGTTCAGTTCTAGTTCAGTTAGTTCTAGTTCAGTTCTAGTTCAGTTCTAGTTCAGTTCTAGTTCAGTTCTAGTTCAGTTCTAGTTCAGTTCTAGTTCAGTTCTAGTTCAGTTCTAGTTCAGTTCTAGTTCAGTTCTAGTTCAGTTCTAGTTCAGTTCTAGTTCAGTTCTAGTTCAGTTCTAGTTCAGTTCTAGTTCAGTTCTAGTTCAGTTCTAGTTCAGTTCTAGTTCAGTTCTAGTTCAGTTCTAGTTCAGTTCTAGTTCAGTTCTAGTTCAGTTCTAGTTCAGTTCTAGTTCAGTTCTAGTTCAGTTCTAGTTCAGTTCTAGTTCAGTTCTAGTTCAGTTCTAGTTCAGTTCTAGTTCAGTTCTAGTTCAGTTCTAGTTCAGTTCTAGTTCAGTTCTAGTTCAGTTCTAGTTCAGTTCTAGTTCAGTTCTAGTTCAGTTCTAGTTCAGTTCTAGTTCAGTTCTAGTTCAGTTCTAGTTCAGTTCTAGTTCAGTTCTAGTTCAGTTCTAGTTCAGTTCTAGTTCAGTTTAGTTCAGTTCTAGTTCAGTTCTAGTTCAGTTCTAGTTCAGTTCTAGTTCAGTTCTAGTTCAGTTCTAGTTCAGTTCTAGTTCAGTTCTAGTTCAGTTCTAGTTCAGTTCTAGTTCAGTTCTAGTTCAGTTCTAGTTCAGTTCTAGTTCAGTTCTAGTTCAGTTCTAGTTCAGTTCTAGTTCAGTTCTATTTCAATTCTAGTTCAGTTCTAGTTCAGTTCTAGTTCAGTTCTAGTTCAGTTCTAGTTCAGTTCTAGTTCAGTTCTAGTTCAGTTCTAGTTCAGTTCTAGTTCAGTTCTAGTTCAGTTCTAGTTCAGTTCTAGTTCCGTTCTAGTTCCGTTCTAGTTCAGTTCTAGTTTAGTTCTAGTTTAGTTCGAGTTCAGTTCTAGTTCAGTTCTAGTTCAGTTCTAGTTCAGTTCTAGTTCAGTTCTAGTTCAGTTCAAGTTCAGTTCTAGTTCAGTTCTAGTTCAGTTCTAGTTCAGTTCTAGTTCAGTTCTAGTTCAGTTCTAGTTCAGTTCTAGATCAGTTCTAGTTCAGTTTTAGTTCAGTTCTAGTTCAGTTCTAGTTCAGTTCTAGTTCAGTTCTAGTTCAGTTCTAGTTCAGCTCTAGTTCAGCTCTAGTTCAGTTCTAGTTCAGTTCTAGTTCAGTTCTAGATCAGTTCTAATTCAGTTCTAGTTCAGTTCTAGTTCAGTTCTAGTTCAGTTCTAGTTCAGTTCTAGTTCAGTTCTAGTTCTAGTTCAGTTCTAGTTCAGTTCTAGTTCAGTTCTAGTTCAGTTCTAGTTCAGTTCTAGTTCAGTTCTAGTTCAGTTCTAGTTCAGTTCTAGTTCAGTTCTAGTTCAGTTCTAGTTCTAGTTCAGTTCTAGTTCATTTCTAGTTCAATTTAATCGCTCTAGTTTAGCTCTAGTTTAGTTTTTAAAGTATTTTTGCAAGTTTATTTTAAAATCCTTAATTTCTTATATTCTTAATCGAATCAAAAATATCATTTCACAACTTTCCACTAAACAAACAAACCCAACTCTGGAGCCCATCCCAAGGCATTGGCCAAACGTTCACGCATTTCCTCAATTGGCACACCCAAAGCACTCAATTGTTTAGTCAACTCCTTATACTCGGGAACATTATTCTTAACATTCAACAATAGCTGATGGAATTTTGCAGATTTCAAATTTGCCACGGCCTTAGCTAATTCTTCATCCGAAGCCAAAAGATTTTGATATAGTTCGCGCAATTCTTTACGTGGTAATACAGCATCGACTTCGTTAATAAGACCACGGATTCCTTTTTGATTGTCGGCACGATTTAGTGAGGGATTTATGAGAGTCCTAGCCAATTTATTGTATTTAACTAGATCAATGTGTAAAATGCGGCAACTATAATCCTTAAGTATCTGATATTCTTGAGAGTTTTGTATGATTTTGAGTTTCTCCTGAGTTTGAGGACTTTGAACGAACGTTTTTAAAGCTTTTACTTCCGGGTCTTCAGCATAAGATTTAACTATGGCTTTTATCTTTTGTTGCGGTAGTAATTTTTCCACCTCTAGGAAGAGATTTTTAAGACCTAGGCCATTGGGTGCTTCGCAGTTTTGATTGTCTGGAAAAAGGGGAATGATTAAAGTTTTCAGAATTAGCTTGATTTAAAATGATCTTACCTTCATCACTTTCTAGCTCCAAATTTCTTACAACAAATTCATTATTACCCTCAATATCATCCCAAACAGGACCCCAGTTTATTTTCACTTGAGCCTCATCCGGCATTACAGCCTGTATTTCAGCATTTGCTTCCACATCCTCTAGGTCCCGACAGCTTAAGGCAAAATACCAGGAGCTGCAACAGCCATCAATAATAAAAACCACTTTAAAATTTAACATTTTACTCAAAACTTTTCTTAAGAAATCTTTAAGTGAAAGTTCTTAACTTAAACTGTTGATATTCCCAAAAATTCTTTAACTTTTATACAAAAATTTCAAGATGATTATGTAGGTCAGTTATATGGATCCAACCATAAACACAAACTTTAAACAAAAATTGTCTTATCTTTTTTTTTCACGACTTTCTGTTGACAAACAGATTTTTGCACATTTCCCAATTCTCTTAAGGTTTTTTATCTGTAAAAAAAAAAAAAACGTCAAGATTACCTTACAAAAAAATCAGGCGTTAAAGATAAATAAAACTTCCATTTGCCTCAAAAGTAAACATTAAGTTCTATATTTGAATTAAAATAAAAAAACATCTTGTTTACTGGATGACTGACTGGTAGTGATGGTGTTGGCGGCGTCTTCATGTTGGTTATATTAAGACAAATCGCTAGTAGTCGGGGTAAATACATACTTTTATGACCCTGTGACGTTGAGAACCTGTGACGCCTAGCGTGCGTGTGTGTGTCGTTGCCTTCAAGTGTGTAAAATGTGTCATATTTTTCGTGTGTCTATCGGTCGGTTCATTAGATGTTTTTAGTTTTTATTATTCTCTTGTCATTTAATATTTATATGTATATAACAAGTGAAAATCTTCTTGTCAGTCTGTATGTCAGTCTATTTGTCCAACTTGTCACATGATGCTGTATGGTTACATAGTTTCTGTTTTTCTTCCTTAATTGTTTTGTTTATATGATTTACATTTAGTTTTTACTTACTGTTTCATTTAGTTCCTTAACTTTGAGAAATTTTGTCATTGTTTGATAAGAAGTTAGACAATGGAGTTATACTCCAAGATTAGGGGAGTTACAATAATAATTTTGATATACAAATAATGTTGTCATATAAATTGCTTAATCTATACTACAGCTTTAGTTCAGTTTTTGCTCAGTTTTAATTCTGTTGTAGTTTTGTTCTAGTTCTGTTCTACTTCTTGAATAGTTTTGTTCTACTTCTGTTCGAGTTCTGTTTTAGTTCGGTAGTTCTGTTCTAGTTCTGTTCTAGTTCTGTTCTAGTTCCTGGTTCTAGTTCTGTTCTAGTTCTGTTCTAGTTCTGTTCTAGTTCTAGTTTGTTCTAGTTCTGTTTCTAGTTCTGTTCTATTCTGTTCTAGTTCTGTTTCTAGTTCTGTTCTAGTTCTGGTTCTAGTTTCTGTTCTAGTTCTGTTCTAGTTCTGTTTCTAGTTTCTGTTCCTAGTTCGTGTTCTAGTTCTGTTCTGCTTTCGTTCTAGTCCAGTTCTAGTTCTGTTTAGTGCTGTTCTAGTTTCTGTTAGTTCTGTTCTAGTTCTTGTTCTAGTTCTGTTCCTAGTTCTGTAGTTCTGTTCTAGTTCTGTTCTAGTTCTGTTCTAGTTCTGTTCTAGTTCTGTTCTAGTTCTGTCTTTCTAGTTCTGTTCTAGTTCTGTTATAGTTCTGTTTCTAGGTTTCTGTTCTAGTCCTGTTCTAGTTCTGTTCTAGTTCTGTTCTAGTTCTGTTCTAGTTCTGTTCTAGTTCTGTTCTAGTTCTGTTCTAATTCTGTTCTAGTTCTGTTCTAGTTCTGTTCTAGTTCTGTTCTAGTTCTGTTCTAGTTCTGTTCTAGTTCTGTTCTAGTTCTGTTCTAGTTCTGTTCTAGTTCTGTTCTAGTTCTGTTCTAGTTCTGTTCTAGTTCTGTTTAGTTCTGTTCTAGTTCTGTTCTAGTTCTGTTCTAGTTCTGTTCTAGTTCTGTTCTAGTTCTGTTCTAGTTCTGTTCTAGTTCTGTTCTAGTTTGTTCTAGTTCTGTTCTAGTTTGTTCTAGTTCTGTTCTAGTTCTGTTCTAGTTCTGTTCTAGTTCTGTTCTAGTTCTGTTCTAGTTCAGTTCTAGTTCTGTTCTAGTTCTGTTCTAGTTTTGTTCTAGTTCTGTTCTAGTTCTGTTCTAGTTCTGTTCTAGTTCTGTTCTAGTTCTGTTTTAGTTCTGTTCTAGTTCTGTTCTAGTTCTGTTGTAATTCTGTTTAATTCTGTTCTAGTTCTGTTCTAGTTCTAGTTCTGTTGTAATTCTGTTCTAGTTCTGTTCTAGTTCTGTTCTAGTTCTGTTCTAGTTCTGTTCTAGTTCTGTTCTAGTTCTGTTCTAGTTCTGTTCTAGTTCTGTTCTAGTTCTGTTCTAGTTCTGTTCTAGTTCTGTTCTAGTTCTGTTCTAGTTCTGTTCTAGTTTGTTCTAGTTCTGTTCTAGTTCTGTTCTAGTTCTGTTCTAGTTCTGTTCTAGTTCTGTTCTAGTTCTGTTGTAATTCTGTTGTAATTCTGTTCTAGTTCTGTTCTAGTTCTGTTCTAGTTCTGTTCTAGTTCTGTGTCTAGTTCTGTTCTAGTTCTGTTCTAGTTCTGTTCTAGTTCTGTTCTAGTTCTGTTCTAGTTCTGTTCTAGTTCTGTTCTAGTTCTGTTCTAGTTCTGTTCTAGTTCTGTTCTAGTTCTGTTCTGTTCTAGTTCTGTTCTAGTTCTGTTCTAGTTCTGTTCTAGTTCTGTGCTAGTTCTGTTCTAGTTCTGTTCTAGGTTCTGTTCTAGTTTCTGTTCTAGTTCTGTTCTAGTTCTGTTCTAGTTCTGTTCTAGTTCTGTTCTAGTTCTGTTCTAGTTCTGTTCTTGTTCTAGTTCTGTTCTAGTTCTGTTCTAGTTCTGTTCTAGTTCTATTCTAGTTCTGTTCTAGTTCTGTTCTAGTTCTGTTCTAGTTCTGTTCTAGTTCTGTTCTAGTTTTTGTCTAGTTCTGTTCTAGTTCTGTTCTAGTTCTGTTCTAGTTCTGTTCTAGTTCTGTTCTAGTTCGTTCTAGTTCTGTTCTAGTTCTGTTCTAGTTTCTGTTCTAGTTCTGTTCTAGTTCGGTTCTAGTCTGTTCTAGTTCTGTTCTAGTTCTGTTCTAGTTCTGTTCTAGTTCTGTTCTAGTTCTGTTCTAGTTCTGTTCTAGTTCTGTTCTGGTTCTGTTCTAGTTCTGTTCTAGTTCTGTTCTAGTTCTGTTCTAGATCTTTATTTACATTTGTATCCATGATTAAGAAGTAGGGGTTTTCTTAGTTTTATCTGCATAAAATTTATGCTACTACGGTGATATTTTTGCTCATTATTTTCAATGTCAATTGTCAACTGACACATTATTTTCTCAGTTAGTATTCGTATGAAAATAAATATATTTTTCTCCTTGCACGTGTCATTTGAACAGCAACAAAACGTTGTTATTTTTATCATTATTAAATTCCTGAAGTTCAACAATTCTCGTGTGTAACAGCAGGAATTTTTGTTGCAAAATTATATAATATAATAAAAAAATAAAATATATTTAAATACAAATTATTAAAATTAGATATGTAATATGAAATCAAGTTTGAAGTGAAACGGGATGATTTAATATATAGTAGAAAATTTAACCGAAAATATTATGTAAGAAGGAATTTTGTAATAAGCTGTTATTAAATTAAATTTATTAATAAATCGTTTGATTTGGAAAATGTGTTAAATAAAGATTTTAAAATTTGTCTAAGCCTCCTTGACGTATTTGAAGTGTCATTAAGATTTGAAAGAAAACTTCCCATAATTGTATTTCATGTGACTCTAGGATATTTTACGGTTACTTAAACCCACAAAATTTAAATTTTTCTAAATTACCTTTATCTTTTCGTTAGTTATTGACACTTGTAGCAATAAATGGAACATATTATTTATCAATTTCATTGTTACATTTTCTTTTAATACAATAGCAAAATGTTTATAACTAAAGGCGTTCATTTTTTAAAAATAACAGCAAAAACATATTTTACACAATATGTGTACTTAAGTCTCAAATTATAACGCTTATAATAAGAACACGTGCCGTGCCAAAAATCTTAAATTTGTATTCGTAAACGTTTCATTAGTTCATAAACGATGTGTTTATGGATTTCCGTTTAATACAAACATACAAAATATCGGGAAGAAAAAAAAAACACACATTAAAGACTCCTTAGTAATGTTCAATTGTAATACAATATTTTATTATTAGGAGGACCAGAATTACAATAAATAATAAAACATGTGTAGAATATACAGGATGGAGGTGAAAAAGCAATTGAAGAAATATGTCTTTTTTTCAGGCATAAATATAAAATGCACAAAAAAAATCGAACAAACATATTAAGACATCAACTTTTTAAGGCCCTTAATAACAATATGTCATAGTCGACTTAGTCTGCACACTTCTGATCTAGAACTTTAAAAAAGCTAGAGCAGAAATAGAAAAAAACTGAACAGAACTAGAACAGAACTAGAACAACACTAGAACAGAACTAGAACAGAACTAGAACAAAACTAAAACAGAACTAGAACAGAACTAGAACAGAACTTGAGCAGAACTTGAGCAGAACTAGAGCAGAACTAGTACAGAATTAGAACAGAACTAGAACAGGAACTAGAACAAGACTAGAAACAGAACTAGAACAGAACTAGAACAGAACTAGACAGAACTAGAACAGAACTAGAACAGAACTAGAACAGAACTAGAACAGAACTAGAACAGAACTAGAACAGAACTAGAACAGAACTAGAACAGAACTAGAACAGAACTAGAACAGAACTAGAACAGAACTAGAACAGAACTAGAACAGAACTAGAACAGAACTAGAACAGAACTAGAACAGAACTAGAACAGAACTAGAACAGAACTAGAACAGAACTAGAACAGAACTAGAACAGAACTAGAACAGAACTAGAACAGAACTAGAACAGAACTAGAACAGAACTAGAACAGAACTAGAACAGAACTAGAACAGAACTAGAACAGAACTAGAACAGAACTAGAACAGAACTAGAACTAGAACAGAACTAGAACAGAACTAGAACAGAACTAGAACAAGACTAGAACAGAACTAGAACAAAACTAGAACAGAACTAGAACTGAACTAGAACAGAACTAGAACAGAACTAGAACAGAACTAGAACAGAACTAGAACAGAACTAGAGCAGAACTAGAGCAGAACTAGAACAGAACTAGAACAGAACTAGAAGAGAACTAGAACAGAACTAGAACAGAACTAGAACGGAACTAGAACAGAACTACAAATGAACTAGAACTAGAATAGAACAGGACTAGAACAGAACTAGAACAGAACTAAAACAGAACTAGAACAGAACTAGAAGTGAACTAGAACAGAACTAGAACAGAACTAGAACAGAACTAGAACAGAACTAGAACAGAACTAGAACAGAACTAGAACAGAACTAGAAGAGAACTAGAACAGAACCAGAATAGAAACAAAACTTAACTAGAAGAGAACTAGAACGGAACTAGAACAGAACTAGAACAGAACTAGAACAGAACTAGAACAGAACTAGAACAGAACTAGAACAGAACTTGAACAAAACTAGAACAGAACTAGAACAGAACTAGAAGAGAACTAGAACAGAACTAGAACTAGAACAGAACTAGAACAGAACTAGAACAGAACTAGAACAGAACTAGAACAGAACTAGAACAGAACTAGAACAGAACTAGAACAGAACTAGAACAGAACTAGAACAGAACTAGAACAGAACAGAACTAGAACTAGAACTAGAACTAGAACTAGAACTAGAACAGAACTAGAACAGAACTAGAACAGAACTAGAATAGAACTAGAATAGAACTAGAATAGAACTAGAACAGAACTAGAACAGAACTAGAACAGAACTAGAACAGAACTAGAACAGAACTAGAACAGAACTAGAACAGAACTAGAACAGAACTAGAACAGAACTAGAACAGAACTAGAACAGAACTAGAACAGAACTAGAACAGAACTAGAACAGAACTAGAACAGAACTAGAACAGAACTAGAACAGAACTAGAACAGAACTAGAACAGAACTAGAACAGAACTAGAACAGAACTAGAACAGAACTAGAACTAGAACAGAACTAGAACAGAACTAGAACAGAACTAGAACAGAACTAGAACAGAACTAGAACAGAACTAGAACAGAACTAGAACAGAACTAGAACAGAACTAGAACCGAACTAGAACAGAACTAGAACAGAACTAGAACAAACTAGAACAGAACTAGAACAAAACTAGAACAGAACTAGAACAGAACTAGAACAGAACTAGAGCAGAACTGGGGCAGAACTAGAGCAGAACTAGAACAGAACTACAAATGAACTAGAACTAGAATAGAACAGGACTAGAATAGAACTAGAACAGAACTAGAACAGAACTAGAACAGAACTAGAACAGAACTAGAACATAACTAGAACAGAACTAGAACAGAACAACATATGTAGAACTTAACTAGATCTTAAATAAATCAAAACTAGAACTTACCCAGATATTATATAGAACGTTCTGCTGAAGTTGCAAACAATACAATTTATTAGTATAGTAGTGTGCAAAATATCCTTAAAAAATATTGTTTTTGTAACATATTATCGTTTCGATTAAACAGGTGCCTTTGACTTTAAATTATAAACAGTATAGCATGCGTTAAATAAAGATTTTTTTTGTTGCTGCTAAACTTCCCCAATAAAATCCATGTGTTTAATAATGAAACATCTGTACGAAATGATGTATCATCGGCATATCCTTCCTTTAAACTTGATACACGTATTGATAGACAACAAAACGATAATAAAACAGGTTTTGATTTTGTGTAACAGTTTTATTGCATTTTGTTTTCGTTTTATAAAAGTCAAAAACATACAAAAACAAAAACAAAAATACTTAGCAGCAAAACATTGAAGTAAACAAGCTGCAATACTGCAGCAACAAAGTGGTCGTTAGCACACAGTCCTTAAACAGGAAGTGCGAACGCGTGTTATGAAAAAGACATTTATCCTGTTGGCAAAAATATAAACAACAGTGACGAAGACAAAAAAACAACAGCAACAACTGTGAATGTGATAATAACACATAAACAACATCAGCCACATACATAAAAGGACTTCTTGAATTTTGCAAAAGATTTTGTTGGGGGTTTCAAAAGGGTTTTTTTAAGTGTTATTTTATAAAATTTCGAAATTCATCTGTAACTAAAGTTTTCCGACAATTTAAGTACAACATGTTTAAACATTTTGTTAAAATTTTAATTCCAATTTTAACACTTCCTATTCATTTTCCCTGTTGCTTCCTGTTCACATATGTTTATTTTATTGTTGTAATCTTGTTGTTTATATGTTTTTCTCAGTTTTTTTTTTTTCTTATAAAACAGCTTTTATAGCTCAATGAGTGTTTTTGTTATTATTATTTCTTTACGTTTCTCATTTAAGTGATTTGCTCCTTTAATGATGCATTTTATGTACAAGGAGTTGAGAAAAGGGGAAAAACAGTTGAAGAATTTAAACTGGACAAGAGAATGGCAATTAATTGAACATTTTTTAAAACTAATTTTATAACTTACACTTTTCAGGAACTTAAGGTTCTTATTCGTAATCATTTATCAAAGCTATAGAGCAAATTTTGTGTAAGAATGAAAATAAATATTTTAAAATTTAAATTTAATTACATAATTATATTTAATTAATATGTAATTATATTTAATAAAAATTTTCAAAATATTTGTTATAAAGTTTACATATTTTTAAACACAATTTGTAAATTCAAATACCTTTTTAAATTTGACAATCATTTTAACGTTTTATTTTGTATCGCTTATGTCGCCATCTACATCTCATTTTCAACACTAATTGCATAGACACAAACCGTACTGGAGGAATACTTAATTTACAAACCTTAACAACTCTTAGCAAATCTAACAACCAGACTTCTTAATCTATTACAATCCTTTACTTGGTCACCAAATTTATAGAAATTTGGTAGCATAACAAATGCATTATGCATATGAAACTAAACTAGAACTGAACTAGAACTGAACTAGAACTGAACTAGAACTGAACTAGAACTGAACTAGAACTGAACTAGAACTGAACTAGAACTGAACTAGAACTGAACTAGAACTGAACTAGAACTGAATTAGAACTGAACTGGAACTGAACTAGAACCGAACTAGGACTGAACTAGAACTGAACTAGAACTGAAGTAGAACTGAACTAAAACTGAACTAGAACTGAACTAGAACCGAACTAGAACTAAACTAGAACTGAACTAAAACTGAACTAGAACTGAACTAGAACTGAACTAGAACTGAACTAGAACTGAACTAGAACTGAACTAGAACTGAACTAGAACTGAACTAGAACTGAACTAGAACTGAACTAGAACTGAACTAGAACTGAACTAGAACTGAACTAGAACTGAACTAGAACTGAACTAGAACTGAACTAGAACTGAACTAGAACTGAACTAGAACTGAACTAGAACTGAACTAGAACTGAACTAGAACTGAACTAGAACAGAACAAGAACAGAACTAGAACTGAACTAGAACTGAACTAGAACTGAATTAGAACTGAACTAGAACTGAACTAGAACTGAACTAGAACTGAACTAGAACTGAACTAGAACTGAACTAGAACTGAACTAGAACTAAACTAGAACTGAACTAGAACTGAACTAGAACTGAACTAGAACTGAACTAGAACTGAACTAGAACTGAACTAGAACTGAACTAGAACTGAACTAGACCTGAACTAGAACTGAACTAGAACTAAACTAAAACTAAACTAGAACTGAACTAGAACTGAACTAGAACTGAACTAGAACTGAAGTAGAACTGAACTAAAACTGAACTAGAACTGAACTAGAACCTAACTAGAACTAAACTAGAACTGAACTAAAACTGAACAGAACTAGAACAGAACTAGAACAGAACTAGAACAGAACTAGAACAGAACTAGAACAGAACTAGAACAGAACTAGAACAGAACTAGAACAGAACTAGAACAAAACTAGAACAGAACTAGAACAGAACTAGAACTAGAACAGAACATGAATAGAACTAGAACAGAACTAGAACGGAACTAGAACAGAACTAGAACAGAACTAGAACAGAACTAGAACAGAACTAGAACAGAACTAGAACAGAACTAGAACAGAACTAGAACAGAACTAGAACAGAACTAGAACTAGAACTAGAACAGAACTAGAACTAGAACAGAACTAGAACAGAACTAGAACAGAACTAGAACAGAACTAGAACAGAACTAGAACAGAACTAGAACAGAACTAGAACAGAACTAGAACAGAACTAGAACAGAACTAGAACAGAACTAGAACAGAACTAGAACAGAACAAGAACAGAACTGGAACAGAACTGGAACAGAACTAGAACAGAACTAGAACAGAACTAGAACAGAACTAGAACAGAACTAGAACAGAACCAGAACAGAACTAGAACAGAACTAGAACAGAACTAGAACAGAACTAGAACAGAACTAGAACAGAACTAGAACAGAACTAGAACAGAACTAGAACAGAACTAGAACAGAACTAGAACAGAACTAGAACAGAACTAGAACAGAACTAGAACAGAACTGAACTAGAACTGAAAAGGGAAAATTGTGTGACGTAGAATTCAATAATAAAGGATGAAATGTCGAAAAAAATAGGTTTAAAAAAGTTCAAAAAGTCTACAATTTCAAATTATAAAAAGCGAAAAATCGACTTTTCGTAAACTGAAAAAGTCGACTTTTCATAAATTGCAAAAAGTCTAAAGTCGTATATTTGTTTAAGCTATCGAACCCTAGTTTTTATGATAACGTTAAAGTACTTTCTTCTATACCTATATGTATATGTATTATTTCCATTTATAAGTTCAATTTGATAAAGTTTTGATAAAAAGTCGTCAAAGTATTAAAATTTACAAAATCTTATCTCGTACAAAAATATTTGTCATTTAAGAGCTTTTAAAACGCTACAAATAATAAAAAACGCTTTAAAACCACATTTTCTACTCCACCACACACCAACTTTAGCTCACATTTCAAAACATTCCCACCCATTCGTCAACAAAAAAAACGTAAACAAAGAACAACAAAATCACAACAAACCACTTAATAAAGAGAATTTCATAAAGAAATACACAAAGAGAGCAACGCATACTCTCACAACGAATAGACAGAAAAGAAAACGTCAACAGAATGTCATTAGCAAAAGAAAAATGTCAAAAAATTTTGTATCTGACAAATTTCTTTTCTCATTAGTCGACAAAATTTTCTAGCGAATGGACGTGAAAACGGGAACGCGAAAAAAGTGTTTATTGAAAGAAAAAAATTAAATATATAAAAAAATAATTAGTGAAAAATTTAATTAAATAGCAAGAGAAAACCAAAAAAAATTAACATAATGTAATTTTACAACAATAAAAAGAAGAAAATCTATAAGAAAAAGTGAGGAAATAACAAAATAATTAAATGAATTTCATAAAATGTAAGTGATTTTTTTGTCACAAAGTGAAATTAAAAGAAAATGTATTGTTCTCGTTTTTTTTTTTTTCTTGCAATTATTTATTAAATTGTTTATAAAGAATAGAGAAAAAAGTAAGAAAAAATTAAAATTAAATTTCACAAGGTGCATTGAATGATAAAAGATGATGAAGAAAAAAATTATTGTGTGTGTATTGAGTTTATGGTGGGGGGTGTTCATTCGTGTTTTTAATTCCAACAACGACAGCAAAAAGCAGCAGCAACAACAAACATAATAACAACAACGAAAGCCTCATTTGGCCACAACTAAACAACACTGAGTACTATAGTAAAGTCATCAAAATCAGGGGGTGAACAAACAAAGGCACGCAAAAAAGTAAAGTTCTAAATGCGACAAGTATATTTGACAATGTCGAATCGTGAAAACCAGTTATATGCAGATATTAATATAAACATCAGGCTGATTTTCAAAAGAGGATCTGAGCACTAGGGTCAATAATATACATAAGCCAACAAAAAAGTCGATATCAGAGATCTAGTTCTAGTTTTTAGCTCAGTTATAGTAGTTATCTAGTTAACTTCTAGTTCCGTTCTAGTTCTGTTCTAGTTCTGTTCTAGTTCTGTTCTAGTTCTGTTCTAGTTCTGTTCTAGTTCTGTTCTAGTTCTGTTCTAGTTCTGTTCTAGTTCTGTTCTAGTTCTGTTCTAGTTCTGTTCTAGTTCTGTTCTAGTTCTGTTCTAGTTCTGTTCTAGTTCTGTTCTGTTCTAGTTCTGTTCTAGTTCTGTTCTAGTTCTGTTCTAGTTCTGTTCTAGTTCTGTTCTAGTTCTGTTCTAGTTCTGTTCTAGTTCTGTTCTAGTTCTGTTCTAGTTCTGTTCTAGTTCTGTTCTAGTTCTGTTCTAGTTCTGTTCTAGTTCTGTTCTAGTTCTGTTCTAGTTCTGTTCTAGTTCTGTTCTAGTTCTGTTCTAGTTCTGTTCTAGTTCTGTTCTAGTTCTGTTCTAGTTCTAGTTCTGTTCTAGTTCTAGTTCTGTTCTAGTTCTGTTCTAGTTCTGTTCTAGTTCTAGTTCTGTTCTAGTTCTGTTCTAGTTCTGTTCTAGTTCTGTTCTAGTTCTGTTCTAGTTCTGTTCTAGTTCTTATCTAGTTCAAGCCTAGTTCAGGTCAAGTTAAGTTATTTTTCTGTACTAATTCACTTCCGGTTGAGTTCTGATTCAGTTTTGCTTTAGTTCCACTTCAGTTCTAGTTCAGTTTTAATTCAGTTCTAGTTCCGTTCTAGTTCAGTTCTAATTCTGTTCTAGTTCAGTTCTAGTTAAGTTCTAGTTCAGGTCTATTCCAGTTTTAGTTCAATTCTAGTTCAGTTCTAGTTCAGTTCTAGTTCAGTTCTAGTTCAGTTCTAGTCAGTTCTAGTTCAGTTCTAGTTCAGTTCTAGTTCAGTTCTAGTTCAGTTCTAGTTCAGTTCTAGTTCAGTTCTAGTTCAGTTTAGTTCAGTTCAGTTCTAGTTCAGTTCTAGTTCAGTTCTAGTTCAGTTCTAGTTCAGTTCTAGTTCAGTTCTAGTTCAGTTCTAGTTCAGTTCTAGTTCAGTTCTAGTTCAGTTCTAGTTCAGTTCTAGTTCAGTTCTAGTTTTCGTTCAGGTTCAGTTCAGTTCTAGTTCAGTTCTAGTTCAGTTCTAGTTCAGTTCTAGTTCAGTTCTAGTTCAGTTCTAGTTCAGGTCTAGTTCAGTTCTAGTTCACTTCTAGTTCAGTTCTATTTCAGTTCTAGTTCAGTTCTAGTTCAGTTCTAGTTCAGTTCTAGTTCAGTTCTAGTTCAGTTCTAGTTCAGTTCTAGTTCAGTTCTAGTTCAGTTCTAGTTCGTTCTAGTTCAGTTCTAGTTCAGTTCTAGTTCAGTTCTAGTTCAGTTCTAGTTCAGTTCTAGTTCAGTTCTAGTTCAGTTCTAGTTCAGTTCTAGTTCAGTTCTAGTTCAGTTCTAGTTCAGTTCTAGTTCAGTTCTAGTTCAGTTCTAGTTCAGTTCTAGTTCAGTTCTAGTTCTAGTTCTAGTTCAGTTCTAGTTTAGTTCAGTTCTAGTTCAGTTCTAGTTTAGTTCTAGTTCAGTTCTAGTTTAGTTCTAGTTCAGTTCTAGTTCAGTTCTAGTTCAGTTCTAGTTCAGTTCTAGTTCAGTACTAGCTCAGTTCTAGTTCAGTTCTAGTTCAGTTCTAGTTCAGTTCTAGTTCAGTTCTAGTTCAGTACTAGCTCAGTTCTAGTTCAGTTCTAGTTCAGTTCTAGTTCAGGTCTAGTTCAGTTCTAGTTCACTTCTAGTTCAGTTCTATTTCAGTTCTAGTTCAGTTCTAGTTCAGTTCTAGTTCAGTTCTAGTTCAGTTCTAGTTCAGTTCTAGTTCAGTTCTAGTTCAGTTCTAGTTCAGTTCTAGTTCAGTTCTAGTTCAGTTCTAGTTCAGTTCTAGTTCAGTTCTAGTTCAGTTCTAGTTCAGTTCTAGTTCAGTTCTAGTTCAGTTCTAGTTCAGTTCTAGTTCAGTTCTAGTTCAGTTCTAGTTCAGTTCTAGTTCAGTTCTAGTTCAGTTCTAGTTCAGTTCTAGTTCAGTTCTAGTTCAGTTCTAGTTCAGTACTAGCTCAGTTCTAGTTCAGCTACAGACAAATTGTCGAAGTTCTTGACGTGAACACCTGACGTGTTGGTCTTTTTTCAACCACGGGTGAGCTGACTAGACGACTCAACTCCGACCCTTTGTATTTCTGACACTCCCTGGGGTGAGTTGGACAGACAGTATATGAGCATGGGAAGACCACTCTAATATTAATAATATAGTCAAAATTACTTTTTTGCCGATTAAGTCATATCCATCCGTTTATGTCTCAATATTAGATATAATTCGATTGGAGTTGCTGAATATCTGTACATTATTTCACCATATCCTACATAAAAACAAGAGATCACTTCAGCGAAATTATTTCAATAGAAATTCATGTGTTTTTCAATACTAATTTTGAAATATAGAAATAAATTGTGAGAAATGAGTAGTGATATTGGTATTCACGATACAACTATTATGTTATTGTTATATTATGCTAGTATTGATGTTATAGAGAGTCCAATGAAATTTTAAAAGGTATATGAACAAAAACTATGTATGTAAAATATTTTCAATTCCCTATAACGACAATTTTATCCCCGATGTTCTGAATCATATACATATAAAAAATAAATTATATTTATACAATGTCATAGTATATGTATGTATGCAAATTTGCAATGAATCGATTTTATTGTTAAGGTCAATATTATACAAAATATTTTAATTTAATTTTCTCAATTATTTGTTTACATTTTTTATTACTTACTGTTAATTTTCAAAACACAATATAAAGCATGTTCAATTTGCCCCCAAATTTTTGGCAGGATTCCCATTTCTGTTTACATTAAAATAACGTAAAAATAAGAAGAAGCTAAAGAAGAAGAAGAGAAAAAATTAATACTAGATTTCGTATCGGTTTGGTTGAGGTTGGTTGTTTTTGTTGTTGTTTACTGGCTGTGAGACGACGATAAACCATATTTTCAACTTCAGGCATGGGAAAATACAGTAGTATTGTACTTTTTGCAGGGAAAAAATAACGTTCATGACATTTTAAGTACCTTTTATATTATAAAGAATATCCTGGAATGATCTAGTTCTGTTTAAGTTATGTTCTAGTTCCGTTATAATTCTGTTCTAGATCTGTCTAGTTCTGTTATAGTTCTGTTCTAGTTCTGTTCTAGTTCTGTTCTAGTTCTGTTCTAGTTCTGTTCTAGTTCTGTTCTAGTTCTGTTCTAGTTCTGTTCTAGTTCTGTTCTAGTTCTGTTCTAGTTCTGTTCTAGTTCTGTTCTAGTTCTGTTCTAGTTCTGTTCTAGTTCTGTTCTAGTTCTGTTCTAGTTCTGTTCTAGTTCTGTTCTAGTTCTGTTCTAGTTCTGTTCTAGTTCTGTTCTAGTTCTGTTCTAGTTCTGTTCTAGTTCTGTTCTAGTTCTGTTCTAGTTCTGTTTCTAGTTCTGTTCTAGTTCTGTTCTAGTTCTGTTCTAGTTCTGTTCTAGTTTGAGTTCTAGTTCTGTTCTAGTTCTGTTCTAGTTCTGTTCTAGTTCTGTTCTAGTTCTGTTCTAGTTCTGTCTAGTTCTGTTCTAGTTCTGTTCTAGTTCTGTTCTAGTTCTGTTCTAGTTCTGTTCTAGTTCTGTTCTAGTTCTGTTCTAGTTCTGTTCTAGTTCTGTTCTAGTTCTGTTCTAGTTCTGTTCTAGTTCTGTTCTAGTTCTGTTCTAGTTCTGTTCTAGTTCTGTTCTAGTTCTGTTCTAGTTCTGTTCTAGTTCTGTTCGAGTTCTTGTCTGTTCTGTTCTAGTTCTGTCTAGTTCTGTTTCTAGTTCTGTTCTAGTTCTGTTCTAGGTTCTGTTCTAGTTCTGCTGTTCTAGTTCTGTTTCTAGTTTCTGTTCTAGTTCTGTTTCTAGTTCTGTTCTAGTTCTGTTCTAGTTCTGTTCTTGATCTGTTCTAGTTCTGTTCTAGTTCTGTTCAAGTTCTGTTCTAGTTCTGTTCTAGTTCTTTTCTATTTCTGTTCTGGTTCTGTTATAGTCCTGTTTAGTACTGTTCTATTTCTATTTTCATAAAAATTGCTAATTTCCATGCCTGTGTTTAACATCCATGCTAGTGTGTGAGAGTGGTGTAATGGGTCTTGTTTACTATGTTGTTGTTTTACATTTAAGGGGTGGTAAAGAGTGGCAGTCAGCATGTAATGTTAACACAGACACACACTTACATTAAACGAGCAAAAAGGTGAGCGAACGAACTTAGGGGAAAATGAAGAAGAAGAAGCAGAAAACAACAGAAGTTGAAAAAAATAGTGGTTGTTGGTAGTTATTGCTGAAGACTGAGTGTTAAAATACGCGAAAAATCAATAAAATTTGTATTTTTGCTTAAAAACAAAAAACAACAAAACGCAAGTGAAATATTTTTACAATAAAATATAGTTTAAACAAGAAATAAATTATAATTTTTATGGAAAAAATTAAGAAATAAATTTAGAAAATAAAAGCAAATAAAAATTATTAAAATAATAATGAATTACAATGAAATAATATAAAGAAAAATGTGTAACTCATGAAAAGAAAAGTTGTAAACCAATCCATCACTACAAATGAAAAAAAATGTGAGCAAATGAATGTGTGTGTTTGTGTGTTTGACACTTCGTGTCAGAAATCTATCATACAATTCTTAAGTATTCTTACAATTCTGTGCTAATTTTTCCTTTTTTTATATCTATTTATAAATTGTAAATCAAGTGCCTGTTTTTCCATAATTTTTTTATCTTATAAATTGCTTTCGAAATGACATAAATAATGATGGAGAGTTGTTGTGAGTGTATGAGAGTGTGTGTGTTTTGCACTTAGTGTCTGTAATTATTGTTGTGCCTGTCGTCATATTGTTATTACCCTCCACTCATTACCAACAATAATCGATTGTAATATGTCTGAATGGGGCAAGAGTTCGATGAGTGGTATTTCGTCCTGCTAATAATATACCACAAATATATGTATGTAGTTGTAAAGTTTCCCTGCTGTTTGATGGGGAATAAAAGAATGTGTTCTTTGAATGTTTAAATAAATTTTTAATTAGGCAACAATGTAGGACCTAGATATTTACAAAAATAGTCACCGGGAAGTTGAACTCAGACACTGAGCAGTTATAAAAATCAAGTCTCCGAACTAGAACTGAACTAGAACTGAATTAGAACTGAACTAGAACTGAAATAGAACTGAACTAGAACTGAACTAGAACTGAACTAGAACTGAACTAGAACTGAACTAGAACTGAACTAGAACTGAACTAGAAACTGAACTAGAACTGAACTAGAACTGAACTAGAACGGAACTAGAACTGAACTAGAACTGAACTAGAACTGAAACTAGAAACTGACTAGAAATAAACTAGAAACTACTACTAGAACTAAACTAGAACTGATCTGACTGAACTAGACTGAATAGAACTAACTAGAAACTGAACCTAGAACTGAACTAGAACTGAACTAGAACTGAACTAGAACTGAACTAGAACTGAACTAGAACTGAACTAGAACTGAACTAGAACTGAACTAGAACTGAACTAGAACTGAACTAGAACTGAACTAGAACTGAACTAGAACTGAACTAGAACTGAACTAGAACTGAACTAGAACTGAACTAGAACTGAACTAGAACTGAACTAGAACTGAACTTAAATAACTGAACTAGAAACTGAACTAGAACTGAACTAGAACTGAACTAGAACTGAACTAGAACTGAACTAGAACGGAACTAGAACTGAACTAGAACTGAACTAGAACTGACTAGAACTGAACTAGAACTGAACTAGAAAACTAGAACTGAACTAGAACTGAACTAGAACTGAACTAGAACTGAACAAGAACTGAACTAGAACTGAACTAGAACTGAACTAGAACTGAACTAGAACTGAATTAGAACTGAACTAGAACTGAACTATAACTGAACTAGAACTGAATTAGAACTGAACTAGAACTGAACAAGAACTGAACTAGAACTAGAGCTGAACTATAACTGAACTAGAACTGAACTAGAACTGAACTAGAACTGAACTGGAACTGAACTAGAACTGAACTAGAACTGAACTAGAACTGAACTAGAACTGAACTAGAACTGAACTAGAACTGAACTAGAACTGAACTAGAACTGAACTAGAACTGAACTAGAACTGAACTAGAACTGAACTAGAACTGAACTAGAACTGAACTAGAACTGAACTAGAACTGAACTAGAACTGAACTAGAACTGAACTAGAACTGAACTAGAACTAGAACTGAACTAGAACTGAACTAGAACTGAACTAGAACTGAACTACAACTGAACTAACTGAACTAGAACTGAAACTAGAACTGAACTAGAACTGAACTAGAACTGAACTAGAACTGCACTAGAACTGAATAGAACTGAACTAGAACTGAACTAGAACTGAACTAGAACTGAACTAGACCTAGACTCGAACTAGAACTGAACCTAGAACTGAACTAGAACTGAACTAGAACTGAACTAGAACTGAATAGAACTTAACTAGAACTGAACTAGAACTGAACTAGAACTGAACTAAAACTGAACTGGACTGACTAGAACTTTCAACACATTCCTTTAAATCTTTTCACATAATTCTCTTCACTTTCTTCTCTCTGTTTTAACAGTCTGTGATTTTTCTTTAACAAACTATAACTTACAACTACGTTGTAAATATTCCTGCTTTAGATTTTTTATACTTTAAACACAAATATATTTACATCATAATATTGTATAATAATATTCTCCCTTTCATATCCTGTCACTTGCGTTGTATTGGTATTGTGTCTGTGTCAAATTTACAAAAAAAAAGGAAGTTTATTTATTTACATGTTTGCATTTACAAGGATTCAATTCCTATTGAATTGTGAAAAAGTCCTCCAATACAACAGATACATACTTAGTTGTATAAACAATTGTCATCATTGTAAATGTGGGAGAAACAAGGAATAAAAAGGATTTTTTTTTTAGTTTTGAAGGTGATGTTGCAAGAAGAAAATAACATTATAGTATATTGATTTATTTTTTGTTATTTGATTTCATGTTTATTTAACATTCTGTTAGGTTTTTATTATTAGTATTTCTTTTTTTTTCTAAGAGGTTGGAATCAGGAGATTGTTTTTACTTTTTTTAATAAAATATCTACCTTTGTCCTTTTAAAATATATGCATGTAAACAAACTGTAGAGGAGTAGAAAAAAACTAATTTAAATAATGTTTTATATTGAACAAAGTAAATGATTTAAAGAGCAGACTGTGCGGTTACTGAGGCATACAATAAATAGAACTTTAAAGAGATTGAGTTTCAAGGTTATTCGTTATTAAATTTTGAAAAGAAGATTTACATTTTATGGAATCTTTAATACACACCTTATCTATATCGTTGGATAATCATCAAGAATCTCTTGTATATATTCATTCAAAATTATCATTCGTGTGATCTTGCTCTGTAGCTACCAATTTCTTTAAAGCGTTTAGCGGCCGCCTCACAAAATTTAAGCTTCCTGTTGAAATTTTAAGGAACAATAACCAAGAATCTCATTTTCTGAATATTAAATGATAGCAAGACTTATCGCTTTTTAAGGTTTTTCCAGCTAAATTTAGGTAGATTATAGTAAAGATTATGGTCCAGACAATAGTTCAAATTGTAGTCTAGATCATAGTACAGATTATGGTCAAGATGCTAGTTCAGGCTATAGTCCTGATTGCAGTACTGATTATGGTCAAGATGCTAGTTCAAGCTATAGTCCTGATTACAGTACAGAATATAGTCCAGACTATATTTCAGATTATGATGCAGATGATTGTACACACTATAGTCAAGATGATATCTCAGATCATAGTATGGATAATAGTACTAACAAAAGTCCTGACTATAATATAGACGAAAGTTCAGACTAATCCACTTTATAGTGCAGACTACAATCCACCCAATAGAACAAGCCATAGTACAGACTTCAATACAGACTATAGTTACGACCTATGGCACATACTATAGTTCAGATTATAATCCAGTCTATAGTCCGGGCTATCATCCAGACCTTAGTTCAGAGTACAGTACAGTACAGTCTTTAGTACATATTATAGTCCAGACTATAGTCTAGACTAAAGTCCAGACAACAGTACAGTCCAGTACAGAATATAGTTCGGACTTTAGTGCAGACTATAATACACACTATAGTACAGACAACAATACAGACTACAGTCCAGGCTAGTCCACTCTATAGTACAGACTATAATACACTCAATAGAACGAGAAATAGTACAGAATTTAATACGGACTGCCTCGACTATAGCACACAGTTCAGATAGCATATAGTTCAAATTATAATCTACTCTATAGTCCAGGCTATCAGCCCAGACCTTAGTCTGGTACTTAGACTATAGTCCGTACTGAAGTCTAGACCAAAGTCCACACTATAGTAGAGACTATTGTCTAGACTGAAGTCCTGACTGTATTACAGACTATAGAACAGAATATCGTCAGGACTATATTACATACTATAGGCCAGGCTATGGTACAGACTATATTCCACACTTTATTTCGGACTATAATCGAGACTATAGTCAATACTCCAGACTATAGTCTGGACTATAGTACAGGCTTTAGTTCAGACTATAGTACAGACTATGGTTCAGACTATAGTACAGACTGTAGTCCAGACTATAGTACAGACTGTAGTCCAGACTATAGTCCAGGCTATAGTAGAGACTATAGCCCAGGCTATAGCCCAGACTATAATGCAGACTATAGTCCAGACTATAGTACAGATTATAGTAGACAGTAGGCCAGGCTATGGTGCAGACTATATTCCAGACTTAGTTAGTTTAGTTAGTTAGTTAGTTAGTTAGTTAGTTAGTTAGTTAGTTAGTTAGTTAGTTAGTTAGTTTTGTTCGTTAGTTAGTTTCGTCGTTAGTTAGTTAGTTCGTTAGTTAGTAGTTAGTTAGTTAGTTATTCGTTCGTTAGTTAGTTCGTTAGTTCGTTAGTTCGTTCGTTAGTTCGTTCGTTCGTTAGTTCGTAGTTCGTTAGTTAGTTAGTTTTCGTTCTTTCGTTCGTTCGTTTAGTTCGTTCGTTCGTTCGTTCGTTCGTTCGTTCGTTCGTTCGTTCGTTCGTTCGTTCGTTCGTTCGTTCGTTTCGTTTGTTCGTTCGTTCGTTCGTTCGTTTTTCGTTCGTTAGTTCGTTCGTTCGTTCGTTCGTTCGTTCGTGTTCGTTCGTTCGTTCGTTTCGTTCGTTCGTTCGTTTTCGTTCGTTCGTTCGTTCGTTTTCGTTCGTTCGTTTCGTTCGTTCGTTCGTGTTCGTTCGTTCGTTTCGTTTCGTTCGTTCGTTCGTTCGTTCTTCGTTCGTTCGTTCGTTCTTCGTTCGTTCGTTTTTCGTTCGTTCGTTCGTTCGTTCGTTCTTTCGTTTCGTTCGTTCGTTCGTTAGTTCGTTCGTTGTTCGTTCTTTCGTGTTAGTTAGTTAGTTCGTTCGTTCGTTCGTTTATTAGTTAGTTAGTTTAATAGTTAGTTAATTATAGATTGAACCCTTCTTTAGATTATTTATGGGAATCGAACTTACAATCTCCGGTAGGTCCTCGACTAACTACTTGCCTTTGGCAGTCATACTAGATTAACATAACAGTAATCTGGAATTTTAGGGCATTGGAACAATAGACATCCATTTTGTATTCCTCTCTATGGCAGAAACTTTTTCACATCAACATGCTATGGAAAAAAATCGTTACTGTTTACATCTCTATTTGAAAATGTATCTATCCATAAAAGTATTTGCTTCTAATCCAAATCTATTGGCAACATTTAATTTAATTATTAACTAGTAAATTAATAAGGGTGGTATGTATACCTCCATTCCAAAATCTAGCAACATTTCACAATATTCTTTCCTTCCAACACTCGCACACAACAGTTTCACAAACTAATTGAGATTTCCAAACAATTTACTTTGAACCTTAAGAAATCGAAAAATGAGCAAAAATATAGAAAAACAACAAGAAGAAAAAAACCTAAAGATAAAGAGTGATTTTACCTTGAAACCGTATGCTGACCCCCTGGCATCATTTTACACAGACAATTAGAAAAGAAAAAGACGTTTGAAAAAAAAGCCACACATATTAAGTCCATAAAAAACAGCAACGATAATAAAGTGTAATATTTCAAGAATTATGAACTAAATTATATAGTTTTTATTATTATTACTTATTTTCTGCTGCTGGTACTTATAGTAAAACATTTAGTCATTTTTGTAGCTTGAATTAAAACAGAACGACAACTAACTGAAATTGCGTAGAAATCTTAAAAGCTCTTCTTAAATTAAAGAAGCTGTATTTAGTGTTTTTTTTTTCTTAGATAATGACAATAATAATGATGATAATGATGACTAACACTGTTGCAATACTTGTTTTTAATGTTCGGAGGAAAGTAAGAAAGCTACTAAAACAAATTCCAGTTCTTTTTATGAATTTTTGTGTTTTTGTTTAGAATACTTGTAGCGCAAAGATATGTATGTATGTATGTACCTATTTCCCATGTACACTTTCAAACAATACATCATTTAGATGAAACTACTTTTTATCATCATCAGCGTCATGATGACACTTTTTTTTGGTTGGTATTAAATTTTCATGTTTATTTTTTCATCTCCTCTGAGTGAAATCAGTGATCGGCATAAAAAGAACAGAGGTAAGCAGAAAAAACCAATGTTGGTGCAACGCCAAATATATTTCAGACGATATTTCACCCTATAGTCCAGCTTACAGTGCAGACTATAATCCTGACTATGGTACAGACTATAGTTCAGACTATAACCCAGTCTTTAGTACAGACTACATCCAAATCTATTAGTTGCTTATATTCAACTCCTGAGTACTAAATTAACCGATCACTGCTGAGGTTTTCGTATGAATAACGCCACCTGCCTTTCACATGAAATTGTCCAAAGTGAAAAAGTTGCTTCAAATTAACGAAAATTGTGTTTTATGAAATGTAATTCCTTATAATACAAAAAATATATTATTCTTTATATTTCGTAAAACATTTATTTTCGTAACTTAAAGTACAGCAAGTGACGCATTAAAGTTCAATAAATATATAAACACAATTAAAGAGGTGGCGTTGCGGTTATCCGCACAATATATGAGTAATGCAAACGGAGGAGTTTCTCCCCAATTACCAGATTTCTAAATGAACAACTTTTTGAAATATAATCGAAATTAACATAATTAATTAGATTCAGAATGCTTGTTTTGGATCATTTATGGATCTTGTTGGCGATCGATATTAGTTCGCTAATAGTTGTTTGGAATATAGTCAATAGTTTGAACTGTAATTTGTACTGCAATGTGACTATAGTCTAGAATATAGTCTGGGTTATTGTCTGAGCTATAGTCTAGACTATAGTCCAGACTATAGTCTGTACTACAGACTGGACTATAGCCTGAATTATAATCTGTACTACAGTACGGACTATAGTCTGGACAATAGCCTGGACTATAATCTGTGCTATAGTCTGGACTATAGTTTGTACTATAGTCTGTGCTATAGTCTGGGCTATAGTCTATGTATGCTGGTACTGTAGTCTGGACTATAGTCTGTACTATAGTCTATACTATAGTTTGTACTATAGTCTATACTGTAGTCTGGACTATAGTCTGAACTATAGTCTATACTATAGTCTGGACAATAGTCCATACTATAGTCTGGACTATAGCCTATATTATAGTCTGGATTGCAGTCTATACTATAGTCTGGACTATAGCCTATACTATAGTCTGAACTATAGTCTATACTATAGTCTGGACTATAGTCTATACTAAAGTCTGGACTATAGTCTATACTAAAGTCTGGACTATAGTATAGACTATAGTCTGGACTATAGTCTATACTATAGTCTGGACTATAATCTATACTATAGTCTGGACTATAGTCTATACTATAGTCTGGACTATAGTCTGGACTATAGTCTATACTATAGTCTGGACTATAGTCTATACTATAGTCTGGACTATAGTCTATACTATAGTCTGGACTATAGTCTATACTATAGTCTGGACTATAGTATATACTATAGTCTGGACTATAGTCTATACTATAGTCTATACTATAGTCTATACTATAGTCTATACTATAGTCTATACTATAGTCTGGACTATAGTCTATACTATAGTCTGGACTATAGTCTATACTATAGTCTGGACTATAGTCTATACTATAGTCTGGACTATAGTCTATACTATAGTCTAGACTATAGTCTATACTATAGTCTATACTATAGTCTGGACTATAGTCTATACTAGTCTATACTATAGTCTATACTATAGTCTATACTATAGTCTGGACTATAGTCTATACTATAGTCTGGACTATAGTCTATACTATAGTCTGGACTATAGTCTATACTATAGTCTGGACTATAGTCTATACTATAGTCTGGACTATAGTCTATACTATAGTCTGGACTATAGTCTATACTATAGTCTGGACTATAGCCTATACTATAGTCTGTACTATTGTCTGGACCATTGTCTATACTATAGTCTGAACTATAGTCTATACTATAGTCTGAACTATAGTCTATACTATAGTCTGAACTATAGTCTATACTATAGTCTGAACTATAGTCTGAACTATAGTCTATGCTATAGTCTGAACTATAGTCTATACTATAGTCTGAACTATAGTCTATACTATAGTCTGAACTATAGTCTATACTATAGTCTATACTATAGTCTGAACTATAGTCTATACTACAGTCTGGACTACAGTCTATACTATAGTCTGGACTATAGTCTATACTATAGTCTGGACTATAGTCTATACTATAGTCTGGACTAAAGTTTATACTATAGTCTGGACTATAGTCTATATTATGGTCTGAACTATAGTCTATACTAAAGTCTGGTCTATAGTCTGGACTATAGTCTATACTATAGTCTGGTCTATAGTCTGGACTATAGTCTATACTATAGTCTGGACTATAGTCTATACTATAGTCTGGACTATAGTCTATACTATAGTCTGGACTATAGTCTATACTATAGTCTGGACTATAGTCTATACTATAGTCTGGACTATAGTCTATACTATAGTCTGGACTATAGTCTATACTATAGTCTGGACTATAGTCTGGGCTATAGTCTATACTATAGTCTGAACTATAGTCTATACTATAGTCTGGACTATAAAGTCTGAACTATAGGCTATACTATAGTCTATACTATAGGCTATACTATAGTCTGGACTATAGGCAATACTATAGTCTGGACAATAGGCAATGCTATAGTGGGGGCTATAGGCAATACTATAACTTGGACTATAGTCAATACTATAGTCTGGACTAGAGTGTAGACTATAGTCTGGACCATAGTGTATACTATATTCTGGACTATAGTGTATACTATAGTCTGGATTATAGTGTATACTATAGTCTGGACTATAGTGTATACTATAGTCTGCGCTATAGTCTATGCTATAGTCTGGACTATAATCTATTCTATAGACTGGACTATAGTCTATACTATAGTCTATACTATAGTCTGGACTATTGTATATACTATAGTCGGGACTGTAATCTGTACTATAGTCGGGACTGTAGTCTGTTCTATATTTTGGACTATAGTCTGATATAGTTTGGATTATAGTCCGTACTGTAGTTAGGACTATACTATTGTCTGGACTATAGTCTATACTATGGTCTGGACTGTAGTCTATACTATAGTCTGGACTTCAGTCTATACTTTAATCTGGATTATAGTCTATACTGTAGTCTGGACTATAGTCTATACTATAGTTTGGACTATAGCCTATACTATAGTCTGGCCTATAGTCTATACTATAGTCGGGACTGTATTCTGTACTATAATCGGGACTGAGTCTATAGTATATACTATACATTGTCTGTATATTTTTTATATTATAATATTTCCAAAAAAGAAAAAAAAAACAACTTCCATACCATAAACAGTTACTGCTAATTAACCAGCTGTAGTAAATTTAGTATCTGGCAACTCGTCTAATTAGTAATGTCTTATTTGAGCAACAAAAATTGTTTTGAAAATACAAAACAAAAATATTTGTTAATTTATTTAACATGTTCGATATCTAACAAAGTTATTGTTAGCTGTTTGTGTTTTCTTACAATTACTAAAACATTTTACTGTTTTTAGCACGTCTTTATTAAGCATTATTTTTTTTGCAAAATGCTGTCTATTTAAAACACACAAATATATGAATAAAAACAGATTTAAAAAGTTATTTGTTTTGTTTTATATTATTTATAAGTTTTTGTGCTTTAAATAAAATTTAATTATTTTGTTTAAATGTTACCAAATGGTTGTGGTGTTACGTTTTTTTTTAGCTGTTTGTTGACTTTGTTTTAGTGGTTTTTGCAAAAAAAAAAAAACAAATTGTAGCAATAATCAAAGCTGTCTTAGTCATCAGAACCCCAACCAACCGAGAATTTAAACGAAAAGCAAACAAAAAATAATCATTAAACAGCTAAAATATGTTTCTTTTTTTTTTTGAAAAATAAAGTAGATAAATACAGGTGATTAAAGAATTTATAAACTATTTAAGGTATGAGTAGTGAGTGAGTGAGTAGGGTTGGTTGGGGGGGTTTTGGGCTTTTGAAGCTAATGTAAATAGATGTGTAACACAATAAATAAGTTATATATGTTCATATGTATCTGTATAATAAGTGGGGTTTTTAAGTTTTTTCGCAGCATTGAAATCTTTTAAGTTTTCTATGCATATTTGAGAATAATTTAAATAAATATGTACACTGGATAAGAGGCAAAAAACCATAATTATATTAAAAGTAGAACAATGACAGGTGATTCCATTTTTAGGAATTTTATAAAATTTTCGTGAATCTTGAGTTCCGATCGGTGGAATGACCAGTTCTAGTCCAGTTCTAGTTCAGTTCTAGTTCAGTTCTAGTTCAGTTCTAGTTCAGTTCTAGTTCAGTTCTAGTTCAGTTCTAGTTCAGTTCTAGTTCAGTTCTACTTCAGTTCTAGTTCAGTTCTAGTTCAGTTCTAGTTCAGTTCTAGTTCAGTTCTAGTTCAGTTCTAGTTCAGTTCTAGTTCAGTTCTAGTTCAGTTCTAGTTCAGTTCTAGTTCAGTTCTAGTTCAGTTCTAGTTCAGTTCTAGTTCAGTTCTAGTTCAGTTCTAGTTCAGTTCTAGTTCAGTTCTAGTTCAGTTCTAGTTCAGTTCTAGTTCAGTTCTAGTTCAGTTCTAGTTCAGTTCTAGTTCAGTTCTAGTTCAGTTCTAGTTCAGTTCTAGTTCAGTTCTAGTTCAGTTCTAGTTCAGTTCTAGTTCAGTTCTAGTTCAGTTCTAGTTCAGTTCTAGTTCAGTTCTAGTTCAGTTCTAGTTCAGTTCTAGTTCAGTTCTAGTTCAGTTCTAGTTCAGTTCTAGTTCAGTTCTAGTTCAGTTCTAGTTCAGTTCTAGTTCAGTTCTAGTTCAGTTCTAGTTCAGTTCTAGTTCAGTTCTAGTTCAGTTCTAGTTCAGTTCTAGTTCAGTTCTAGTTCAGTTCTAGTTCAGTTCTAGTTCAGTTCTAGTTCAGTTCTAGTTCAGTTCTAGTTCAGTTCTAGTTCAGTTCTAGTTCAGTTCTAGTTCAGTTCTAGTTCAGTTCTAGTTCAGTTCTAGTTCAGTTCTAGTTCAGTTCTAGTTCAGTTCTAGTTCAGTTCTAGTTCAGTTCTAGTTCAGTTCTAGTTCAGTTCTAGTTCAGTTCTAGTTCAGTTCTAGTTCAGTTCTAGTTCAGTTCTAGTTCAGTTCTAGTTCAGTTCTAGTTCAGTTCTAGTTCAGTTCTAGTTCAGTTCTAGTTCAGTTCTAGTTCAGTTCTAGTTCAGTTCTAGTTCAGTTCTAGTTCAGTTCTAGTTCAGTTCTAGTTCAGTTCTAGTTCAGTTCTAGTTCAGTTCTAGTTCAGTTCTAGTTCAGTTCTAGTTCAGTTCTAGTTCAGTTCTAGTTCAGTTCTAGTTCAGTTCTAGTTCAGTTCTAGTTCAGTTCTAGTTCAGTTCTAGTTCAGTTCTAGTTCAGTTCTAGTTCAGTTCTAGTTCAGTTCTAGTTCAGTTCTAGTTCAGTTCTAGTTCAGTTCTAGTTCAGTTCTAGTTCAGTTCTAGTTCAGTTCTAGTTCAGTTCTAGTTCAGTTCTAGTTCAGTTCTAGTTCTAATTCAGTTCTAGTTCAGATCTAGTTCAGTTCTAGTTCAGTTCTAGTTCAGTTCTAGTTCAGTTCTAGTTCAGTTCTAGTTCAGTTCTAGTTCAGTTCTAGTTCAGTTCTAGTTCAGTTCTAGTTCAGTTCTAGTTCAGTTCTAGTTCAGTTCTAGTCGTTCTAGTTCGCTAGTTCAGTTCTAGTTCAGTTCTAGTTCAGTTCTAGTTCAGTTCTAGTTCAGTTCTAGTTCAGTTCTAGTTCAGTTCTAGTTTCAGTTCTAGTTCATTTCTAGTTCAGTTCTAGTCAGTTCTAGTTCAGTTCTAGTTCAGTTCTAGTTCAGTTCTAGTTCCAGTTCTAGTTCAGTTCTAGTTCAGTTTCTAGTATTCAGTTCTAGTTCAGTTCTAGTTCAGTTCTAGTTTCAGTTCTAGTTCAGTTCTAGTTCAGTTTCTAGTTCAGTTCTAGTTCAGTTCTAGTTCAGTTCTAGTTCAGTTCTAGTTCAGTTCTAGTTCAGTTCTAGTTCAGTTCTAGTTCAGTTCTAGTTCAGGTTTCAGTTCAGTTCTAGTTCAGTTCTAGTCAGTTCTAGGTCTGTCAGTTCTAGTTAGTCTAGTTCAGTTCTAGTTCAGTTCTAGTTCAGTTCTAGTTCAGTTCTAGTTCAGTTCTAGTTCAGTTCTAGTTCAGTTCTAGTTCGTTCTAGTTCTAGTTCAGTTCTAGTTCAGTTCTAGTTCAGTTCTAGTTCAGTTCTAGTTCAGTTCTAGTTCAGTTCTAGTTCAGCTCTAGTTCAGTTCTAGTTCAGTTCTAGTTCAGTTCTAGTTCAGTTCTAGTTCAGTTCTAGTTCAGTTCTAGTTCAGTTCTAGTTCAGTTCCAGTTCAGTTCTAGTTCAGTTCTAGTTCAGTTCTAGTTCAGTTCTAGTTCAGTTCTAGTTCAGTTCTAGTTCAGTTCTAGTTCAGTTCTAGTTCAGTTCTAGTTCAGTTCTAGTTCAGTTCTAGTTCAGTTCTAGTTCAGTTCTAGTTCAGTTCTAGTTCAGTTCTAGTTCAGTTCTAGTTCAGTTCTAGTTCAGTTCTAGTTCAGTTCTAGTTCAGTTCTAGTTCAGTTCTAGTTCAGTTCTAGTTCAGTTCTAGTTCAGTTCTAGTTCAGTTCTAGTTCAGTTCTAGTTCAGTTCTAGTTCAGTTCTAGTTCAGTTCTAGTTCAGTTCTAGTTCAATTCTAGTTCAGTTCTAGTTCAGTTCTAGTTCAGTTCTAGTTCAGTTCTAGTTCAGTTCTAGTTCAGTTCTAGTTCTGTTCTAGTTCTGTTCTAGTTCTGTTCTAGTTCTGTTCTAGTTCTGTTCTAGTTCTGTTCTAGTTCTGTTCTAGTTCAGTTCTAGTTCACTTCTAGTTCTAGTTCAGTTCTAGTTCAGTTCTAGTTCGGTTCTAGTTCTGTTCTAGTTCTGTTCTAGTTCTATTCTAGTTCTGTTCTAGTTCTGCTCTAGTTCTGTTCTAGTTCTGTTCTAGTTCTGTTCTAGTTCTGTTCTAGTTCAGTTCTAGTTCTGCTCTAGTTCTGTTCTAGTTCTGTTCTAGTTCAGTTCTAGTTCAGTTCTAGTTCAGTTCTAGTTCAGTTCTAGTTCAGTTCTAGTTCTGTTCTAGTTCTGTTCTAGTTCAGTTCTAGTTCTGTTCTAGTTCTGTTCTAGTTCAGTTCTAGTTCAGTTCTAGTTCTGTTCTAGTTCTGTTAGTTTCTAGTTCTGTTCTAGTTCTGCTCTAGTTCTGTTCTAGTTCTGTTCTAGTTCAGTTCTAGTTCAGTTTTAGAACTGAACTAGAATAAAACTAGAGCACAACTAGAAGATGGATGAAAATGGAATCAGCAATCAAATTGGGAAACACTTCGATTATTTTTAGACAGATATGAAACAAAGCTTAGATTATTTCATTGATCATTTCACTACTATGGGGAAGACATGTCGAGATCCACACTGACGCGATTTTGTACAGCTAAGGGATAAAACCCAAAATTTAAATAAAAAACTCAATTTTCAACATCTTCATGATTCAGTAGACTGGTTTTTGTCCCACTATTCTTCGAAATACTGCCATATGTCAGCGACACAAAGAAACTAGAAAATTTACCTGAATACAAACACACTTGGAACATTTCCAATGTCCGTTCTATAACTGCATTCAAAATTTATTTCCTCTCTAAAACAGAATTTTCATTCATTCATTCATTCCGTTTTTGAAAATACAGGCTGTATATTACAGTTCACTGCCAAAAAAAGTTTATTGACATTGAATATTGTTGCAGTTGAACGTTGCACATTGTGGTTGTTGTGTCATTCATATGTAGAGATAGAAAATGTATTTTATTTAGTCTGAACACACAATCCAAATCTATATATACGTTTATATTCGTACGTAGGACAAAAAAAAAAAATGCGTGACAAAGTTGGTTTTATTGTATTTCTTTGTGGGATTTTTACAAGTCAAGTTGTGAACGTACGTAATGAAGATGATGAATGAGTATGGGAATGACTGAATGAATTTACAATCTTACTACTACTGGGTGCAAATCCAAAACCAGCCAGAACCTCAGACATTTAAAAATACAACCATAGGCACTCACACACACTCACTCACTCACTCACGGAGTAATACATTTGCAGCGTGTGGCGCGTGTGGAATAACATTTTCATAGGAAAATCAAAGTCTTTAAAAACATACAACTTTGATTGTTTCTTTTTTTTCTGTTCATTTGTCGTCATACGTGGGAGACGTGCATAAAAATTTAAAAAAGAAAATACTTTTTTTTTAACAACAATACAAAACATATTAAAAAGAAATGAATGAAAAAATACATGAAATTTATGAAAAAACACTAATAAAACGTGAATGACCTAAAAAACACCGTTAAAGAAATTTATTTAAATTTCCTGCATTTTAAGCAAAAAAAATTATACATTTTCATGTTTAAAGAATTTAAAATTTTGAGGAAATGATCATGTAATAAAGTATTTAATAAGAGAAAGAACATGTAAAAGAGAACAGTTTAGATCAACTATTACAGTGAGGGAGTCTTCCTTAGAAAGATTGTTTTCTTGTACATTCCTAGACTTCTAGGCAGTTCTGTTCTAGTTTTGTTCTAGTTTGTTCTAGTTTTGTTCTAGTTTTGTTCTAGTTTTGTTCTAGTTCTATTCTAGTTCTATTCTAGTTCTATTCTAGTTCTATTCTAGTTCTATTCTAGTTCTATTCTAGTTCTATTCTAGTTCTATTCTAGTTCTATTCTAGTTCTATTCTAGTTCTGTTCTAGTTCTGTTCTAGTTCTGTTCTGTTCTAGTTCTGTTCTAGTTCTAGTTCTGTTCTAATTCTGTTCTAGCTCTGTTCTAATTCTGTTCTAGTTCTGTTCTAGTTCTGTTCTAGTTCTGTTCTAGTTCTGTTCTAGTTTGTTCTAGTTCTGTTCTGTTCTAGTTCTGTTCTAGTTCTGTTCTAGTTCTGTTCTAGTTATGTTCTAGTTATGTTCTAGTTATGTTCTAGTTCTGTTCTAGTTCTGTTCTAGTTCTATTCTAGTTCTGTTCTAGTTCTGTTCTAGTTCTGTTCTAGTTCTGTTCTAGTTCTGTTCTAGTTCTGTTCTAGTTCTGTTCTAGTTCTGTTCTAGTTCTGTTCTAGTTCTGTTCTAGTTCTGTTCTAGTTCTGTTCTAGTTCTGTTCTAGTTCTGTTCTAGCTCTGTTCTAGTTCTGTTCTAGTTCTGTTCTAGTTCTGTTCTAGTTCTGTTCTAGTGTTCTAGTTCTGTTCTAGTTCTGTTCTAGTTCTGTTCTAGTTCTGTTCTAGTTCTCTTCTAGTTCTGTTCTAGTTCTCTTCTAGTTCTGTTCTAGTTCTGTTCTAGTTCTGTTCTAGTTCTGTTCTAGTTCTGTTCTAGTTCTGTTCTAGTTCTGTTCTAGTTCTGTTCTAGTTCTGTTCTAGTTCTGTTCTAGTTCTGTTCTAGTTCTGTTCTAGTTCTGTTCTAGTTCTGTTCTAGTTCTGTTCTAGTTCTGTTCTAGTTCTGTTCTAGTTCTGTTCTAGTTATGTTCTAGTTCTGTTCTAGTTCTGTTCTAGTTCTGTTCTAGTTCTGTTCTAGTTCTAGTTCTGTTCTGTTCTGTTCTAGTTATGTTCTAGTTCTGTTATGTTCTGTTCTTAGTTCTGTTCTCTAGTTCTGTTCTGTTCTGTTCTGTTCTGTTCTAGTTCTGTTCTAGTTCTGTTCTAGTTCTGTTCTAGTTCTGTTCTAGTTCTGTTCTAGTTCTGTTCTAGTTCTGTTCTAGTTCTGTTCTAGTTCTGTTCTAGTTCTGTTTCTAGTTCTGTTCTAGTTCTGTTCTAGTCTGTTCTAGTTCTGTTCTAGTTCTGTTCTAGTTCTGTTCTAGTTCTGTTCTAGTTCTGTTCTAGTTCTGTTCTAGTTCTGTTCTAATTCTGTTCTAATTTTTCTAGTTCTGTTCTAATTCTGTTCTAGTTCTGTTCTACTTATGTTCTAGTTCTGTTCCAGTTTCTGTTCCAGTTCTGTTCTAGTTCTGTTCTAGTTCTAGTTCTGTTAGTCTGTCTAGTTCTGTTCTAGTTCTGTTCTAGTTCTGTTCTAGTTCTGTTCTAGTTCGTGTTCTAGTTCTGTTCTAGTTCTGTTTCTAGTTTGTTCTAGTTCTGTTCTAGTTCTGTTCTAGTTCTGTTCTAGTTCTGTTCTAGTTCTGTTCTAGTTCTGTTCTAGTTCTGTTCTAGTTCTGTTCTAGTTCTGTTCTAGTTCTGTTCTAGTTCTGTTCTAGTTCTGTTCTAGTTCTGTTCTAGTTCTGTTCTAGTTCTGTTCTAGTTCTATTCTAGTTCTGTTCTAGTTCTGTTTTAGTTCTGTTCTAGTTTTGTTCTAGTTCTGTTCTAGTTCTGTTCTAGTTCTGTTCTAGTTCTATTCTAGTTTTGTTCTAGTTCTGTTCTAGTTCTGTTCTAGTTCTGTTCTAGTTCTGTTCTAGTTCTGTTCTAGTTTTGTTCTAGTTCTGTTCTAGTTCTGTTCTAGTTCTGTTCTAGTTCTGTTCTGGTTCTGTTCTAGTTCTGTTCTCGTTCTGTTCTAGTTCTGTTCTAGTTTTGTTCTAGTTCTGTTCTAGTTCTACTTCTGTTCTAGTTCTACTTCTGTTCTAGTTCTACTTCTGTTCTAGTTCTACTTCTGTTCTAGTTCTACTTCTGTTCTAGTTCTACTTCTGTTCTAGTTTTACTTCTGTTCTAGTTCTGTTCTAGTTCTGTTCTAGTTCTGTTCTAGTTCTTAACTAGTTCTTTTCTAGTTATATTCTGTTAAAAGCTTCACAAATTCAGCTTTTTAGCAGTATATGATCTTATAGTAAAGCTTTTATAAATACTTTATTTAAGTAAATTTCTTGCTATATTTTAATTTTCTTTATCTTTTTTTATTGCGTTGAAAATTAAATATAGATTAAGACATCCATCCCAAAACCATATAAAGCTCTGCGTTTTTTCCACAATACATACATATTGTGCTGATTATGCATTATTTTTAATCATCAACTCACATATAAATTTCCACATTTTGTGGGAGTTTTTCTTTAAAAAATATATGTATATTTTTATATTTACATTTTTATAAACCCACACTCATCAATTAAAATTTCAAATACGCTCCCTCTGTACATGATTTGTTTTGTTTATCAATTGTTTAATAACAAATTATTAACAACTCTGACGATGAGCAGAACACCACAGAACGCAATTACTACTTGATTTAGATAATAAAATGCGATAGTAAGAAAAGAACCAGATACGAAAGGGCCGTGTGTAGGTGGTGGAGGGGAGTTGAGGGGGTATTGGAAGAGTAATAAACAAATATTGATATTGTTATTGTCTTTTTTTATATGTTAAAGTGATTCATCAGTACCATGCAATAACACTTGTTGTAATTTGTCTCATGTATCTATGGCAGGGATGGGAATTGCGAGAGTAATGAAATGCTTTAAAGTACTCTTGAACTAGAACTAAGCTAGAACTGAACTGCCATTAAACTCATTACATTTTCATCTCTCGAAACTTTTTGCAAAAATCAGCATTTTTATAATTCCCGTTTTTCCGTCCCTGCTGTGCAGTACATATGTGTTCATATTTATTCAATAATTAAATTGTTGTTATTATTTTCATTAGCATTTCTGTCATTTGTCTTATCGTTGTATGTACTTTTTTTAATTTTTTATTATAATTTTGCATTGTTGTTTTGTCTACAAATCACAAAAAATTGTTTGTAAATATTTTAAATCATTTGTTATAAAATAGTGCGGAAATAAATCTATTTTAAATTGTTAAAGATATGGTAAATGTGCTCATTTATTAAATTATAAATAGTTTATTTAGTTTATTTATAATATAATATTGAGGAAGTTTATATAAAATTTATATATTTATATAGATTATAAAAAATCGGTTAAAAATTTTCTTAATATTTGTCTCAAACTGTCGAATGATAAGAATTAAACGGTTCGCATTGAATTCCTGTGAAATCAATCATGTTTTGATTTTGATACAAATATTTATAGCTTAATTATTGTTTATGTTATCATATACGAGGGTAGGTTGAAAAATTAAAAAATTAAGCATCGAAATTCCGTTCTAATTCAGTTCTAGTTCATGTTCAGTCTAGTTCAGTAGTTCAGTTCTAGTTCAGTTCTAGTTCAGTTCTAGTTCAGTTCTAGTTCAGTTCTAGTTCAGTTCTAGTTCAGTTCTAGTTCAGTTCTAGTTCAGTTCTAGTTCAGTTCTAGTTCAGTTTCTAGTTCAGTTCTAGTTCAGTTCTAGTTCAGTTCTAGTTCAGTTCTAGTTCAGTTCTAGTTAGTTCTAGTTCTAGTTCAGTTCTAGTTCAGTTCTAGTTTCAGTTCTAGTTCAGTTCTAGTTCTAGTTCAGTCTAGTTCAGTTCTAGTTCAGTTCTAGTTCAGTTCTAGTTCAGTTCTAGTTCAGTTCTAGTTCAGTTCTAGTTCAGTTCTAGTTCAGTTCTAGTTCAGTTCTAGTTCAGTTCTAGTTCAGTTCTAGTTCCAGTTCTAGTTCAGTTCTAGTTCAGTTCTAGTTCAGTTCTAGTTCAGTTCTAGTTCAGTTCTAGTTCAGTCTAAGTCGTTCTAGTTCAGTCTAGTTCAGTTCTAGTTCAGTTCTAGTTCAGTTCTAGTTCAGTTCTAGTTCAGTTCTAGTTCAGTTCTAGTTCAGTTCTAGTTCAGTTCTGTTCAGTTCTAGTTCAGTTCTAGTTCAGTTCTAGTTCAGCTTCTAGTTTCAGTTCTAGTTCAGTTCTAGTTCAGTCTAGTTCAGTTCTAGTCTTCAGTTCTAGTTCTAGTTCAGTTCTAGTTCAGTTCTAGTTCAGTTCTAGTTCAGTTCTAGTTCAGTTCTAGTTCAGTTCTAGTTCAGTTCTAGTTCAGTTCTAGTTCAGTTCTAGTTCAGTTCTAGTTCAGTTCTAGTTCAGTTCTAGTTCAGTTCTAGTTCAGTTCTAGTTCAGTTCTAGTTCAGTTCTAGTTCAGTTCTAGTTCAGTTCTAGTTCAGTTCTAGTTCAGTTCTAGTTCAGTTCTAGTTCAGTTCTAGTTCAGTTCTAGTTCAGCTCTAGTTCAGTTCTAGTTCAGATCTAGTTCAGTTCTAGTTCAGTTCTAGTTCAGTTCTAGTTCAGTTCTAGTTCAGTTCTAGTTCAGTTCTAGTTCAGTTCTAGTTCAGTTCTAGTTCAGTTCTAGTTCAGTTCTAGTTCAGTTCTAGTTCAGTTCTAGTTCAGTTCTAGTTCAGTTCTAGTTCAGTTCTAGTTCAGTTCTAGTTCAGTTCTAGTTCAGTTCTAGTTCAGTTTAGTTCTAGTTCAGTTCTAGTTCAGTTCTAGTTCAGTTCTAGTTCAGTTCTGGTTCAGTTCTAGTTCAGTTCTCGGTTCAGTTTGTTCAGTTCTAGTCAGTTCTAGTTCAGTTCTAGTTCAGTTCTAGTTCAGTTTCTAGTTCAGTTCTAGTTCAGTTCTAGTTCAGTTCTAGTTCAGTTCTAGTCAGTCAGTTCTAGTTCAGTTCTAGTTCAGTTCTAGTTCAGTTCTAGTTCAGTTCTAGTTCAGTTCTAGTTCAGTTCTAGTTCAGTTCTAGTTCAGTTCTAGTTCAGTTCTAGTTCAGTTCTAGTTCAGTTTCTAGTTCAGTTCTAGTTCAGTTCTAGTTCAGTTCTACTTCAGTTCTAGTTCAGTTCTAGTTCAGTTCTAGATCAGTTCAAGTTCAGTTCTAGTTCAGTTCTAATTCAGTTCTGGTTCAGTTCTAGATCAGTTCTAGTTCAGTTCTATTTCAATTCTATTTCAGTTCTAGTTCAGTTCTAGTTGAGTTCTAGTTCAGTTCTAGTTTAGTTCTAGTTCAGTTCTAGTTCAGTTCTAGTTCAGTTCTAGTTCAGTTCTAGTTCAGTTCTAGTTCAGTTCTAGTTCAGTTCTAGTTCAGTTCTAGTTCAGTTCTAGTTCAGCTCTAGTTCTGTTCTAGTTCTGTTCTAGTTCAGTTCTAGTTCAGTTCTAGTTCAGTTCTGGTTCAGTTCTAGTTCAGTTCTGGTTCAGTTCTAGATCAGTTCTAGTTCAGTTCTATTTCAATTCTATTTCAGTTCTAGTTCAGTTCTAGTTGAGTTCTAGTTCAGTTCTAGTTTAGTTCTAGTTCAGTTCTAGTTCAGTTCTAGTTCAGTTCTAGTTCTAGTTTAGTTCTAGTTCAGTTCTAGTTCTAGTTCTGTTCTAGTTCTGTTCTAGTTCTGTTCTAGTTCTGTTCTAGTTCTGTTCTTGTTCAGCTCTAGTTCTGTTCTAGTTCAGTTCTAGTTCAGTTCTAATTCAGTTCTGGTTCAGTTCTGGATCAGTTCTAGTTCAGTTCTAGTTCAGTTCTATTTCAATTCTATTTCAGTTCTAGTTCAGTTCTAGTTCAGTTCTAGTTCAGTTCTAGTTCAGTTCTAGTTTAGTTCTAGTTCAGATCTAGTTCAGTTCTAGTTCAGTTCTAGTTCAGTTCTAGTTCAGTTCTAGTTCAGTTCTAGTTTAGTTCTAGTTCAGTTCTAGTTCTGTTCTAGTTCTGTTCTAGTTCTGTTCTAGTTCTGTTCTAGTTCTGTTCTAGTTCTGTTCTAGTTCTGTTCTAGTTCTGTTCTAGTTCTGTTCTAGTTCTGTTCTAGTTCTGTTCTAGTTTTGTTCTAGTTCTGTTCTGGTTCTGTTCTAGTTCTGTTCTAGTTCTGTTCTGGTTCTGTTCTAGTTCTGTTCTAGTTCTGTTCTAGTTCTGTTCTAGTTCTGTTCTAGTTCTGTTCTAGTTCTGTTCTAGTTCTGTTCTAGTTCTGTTCTAGTTCTGTTCTTGTTCTGTTCTAGTTCTGTTCTAGTTCCGTTCTAGTTCTGTTCAAGTTCTGTTCTAGTTCTGTTCTAGTTCTATTCTAGTTCTGTTCTAAGTCTGTTCTAGTTCTGTTCTTTTCAGAATAGACAAAAACCCGAATAACCATTTACACTAAAACTATTTATAACGTCGGATAACTTTATTTATTCGCATTTTAATTTAATAATTAAATATTCAATGTTAGCAACATATACACTCCTGTCCCAACCTCCCTCTATTTCAATTGTTTTATAAACTTGTGTGTATAATCATCAATTAAACTTACACACTCAATATTTTTTCTTCTTTGTCTAAGTATTTGATTCAATTAATTTTAAAAAACATTTTCATACAAATGCAAAACACTTGTCGAGAATTATATCATTTTAGCGTTATTCCCAAGAAAAGATTAATTTCAATTAATTGGTTTTGTAAACTTTTTTTTCTTACAGATTTCCATAAAGATTTTCAAATCATTTAACATTCTTTGAGAGTTAAAGCAGTTAAAGCAAATCAAATATAAAACCCCTCCAGAGGGAGTTTTAAGTAAACATCTTTAAGAGCTTTTAAAGCTCTAAAGAACAGAAGTGAGAAGTTATAAAAGTAACTGCTGCTTGCAGGGAGGGGAGAGAGTAACAAGGATACCCATACAATGAATGTAATGCGTAAATTACGTGGCACGGGTAGTGCACCAGCTGGCAACGGTAGTGCTGGCTCTAACAGCACCTCTGGTGGCCATAATGCCAATGGTGGCTCATCACTACCCACCGGTGGCAGTGAGGATGCCATGATGGATGCTCGTGTACAGATAAGTTTGCATACATTGAAAAAACTATTCAATGAATATACCCATCCCAAAGAACCACTCAGCGAACAAGAAAGAGACATGAAACTATATCAAATGTTGCCATTATTTTGCAAGGTAACGGAAGGACGAAAGGATGTCAACTAAAAAAGGAAAACTTTTAGTTTTAATTGTATTATCTTTACTATTTTACAGGTTTTTAGTGCTTGTCCCGCTTCGGATATGAGTGAGAAATTTTGGGATGTTGTTGCTTTCTGCCAACAAGTCTCACGTCTCATGGTTAGCGAAATACGTAAACGTGCCTCTAATCAAAGCACAGAAGCAGCTTCGATAGCAATTGTTAAGTTCTTGGAAATTGAAACAACCGAAGAGACAAGTAGCGGTTGGATGCTATTGTCAACATTAAATTTATTAGCAAATGGTGATGTGTCTTTAATACAGGTAAGTGGGAACAGAGGAACAAGAGGAATTTAACAGATTTTATTGTTTACCGTATGTTTGTATAGCACTTGAGAGAACTGGATATAATCCTTGCATGAAAGCAAAATGTTTTCTTGTTAATTGTTTAGAGAAAAGTTTAACGATTTTCAAATTAAATGCACAATGATAACATGATATAATCGATTGCTTATGCTCTTGTTTGTATGAATTCAGAATACTAACAGTGCTACGAAAAAGTATGCAAACATAATTGGAATTATTTCGTTAAAGAAAGCTAAAAGCACGTTAAGATATAGTTCAGTTTTAGTTCTGTTCTAGTTCTATTCTAATTCTGTTCTAGTTCTGTTCTAGTTCTGTTCTAGTTCTGTTCTAGTTCTGTTCTAGTTCTGTTCTAGTTCTGTTCTAGTTCTGTTCTAGTTCTGTTCTAGTTCTGTTCTAGTTCTGTTCTAGTTCTGTTCTAGTTCTGTTCTAGTTCTGTTCTAGTTCTGTTCTAGTTCTGTTCTAGTTCTGTTCTAGTTCTGTTCTAGTTCTGTTCTAGTTCTGTTCTAGTTCAGTTCTAGTTCAGTTCTAGTTCAGTTCTAGTTCTGTTCTAGTTCTGTTCTAGTTCTGTTCTAGTTCTGTTCTAGTTCTGTTCTAGTTCTGTTCTAGTTCTGTTCTAGTTCTGTTCTAGTTCTGTTCTAGTTCTGTTCTAGTTCTGTTCTAGTTCTGTTCTAGTTCTGTTCTAGTTCTATTTCTGTTCTAGTTTCTTTCTAGTTCTGTTCTAGTTCTGTTCTAGTTCTGTTCTAGTTCTGTTCTAGTTCTGTTCTAGTTCTGTTCTAGTTCTGTTCTAGTTCAGTTCTGTTCTAGTTCTGTTCTAGTTCTGTTCTAGTTCTGTTCTAGTTCTGTTCTAGTTCTGTTCTAGTTCAGTTCTAGTTCAGTTCTAGTTCAGTTCTAGTTCTGTTCTAGTTCTGTTCTAGTTCTGTTCTAGTTCTGTTCTAGTTCTGTTCTAGTGCTGTTCTAGTTCTTTTCTAGTTCTGTTCTAGTTCTGTTCTAGTTCTGTTCTAGTTCTGTTCTAGTTCTGTTCTAGTTCTGTTCTAGTTCTGTTCCAGTTCTGTTTTATTTCTGTGCTAGTTCTGTTCTAGTTCTTTCTAGTTCTGTTCTAGTTCTGTTCTAGTTCTGTTCTAGTTCTGTTCTAGTTCTGTTCTAGTTCTGTAGTTCTGTTAGTTCTGTTCTAGTTCTGTTCTAGTTCTGTTCTAGTCTGTTCTGTTCTAGTTCTGTTCTAGTTCTGTTCTAGTTCTGTTCTAGTTCTGTTCTAGTTCAGTTCTAGTTCTGTTCTAGTTCTGTTCTAGTAGTTCTGTTCTAGTTCTGTTCTAGTTCTGTTCTAGTTCTGTTCTAGTTCTGTTCTAGTTCTGTTCTAGTTCTGTTCTAGTTCTGTTCTAGTTCTGTTCTAGTTCTGTTCTAGTTCTGTTCTAGTTCTGTTCTAGTTCTGTTCTAGTTCTGTTCTAGTTCTGTTCTAGTTCTGTTCTAGTTCTGTTCTAGTTCTGTTCTAGTTCTGTTCTAGTTCTGTTCTAGTTCTGTTCTAGTTCTGTTCTAGTTCTGTTCTAGTTCTGTTCTAGTTCTGTTCTAGTTCTGTTCTAGTTCTGTTCTAGTTCTGTTCTAGTTCTAGTTCTGTTCTAGTTCTGTTCTAGTTCTGTTCAAGTTCTGTTCTAGTTCTGTTCTAGTTCAGTTCTAGTTCTGTTCTAGTTCTGTTCTAGTTTGTTCTAGTTCTGTTCTAGTTCTGTTCTAGTTCTGTTCTAGTTCTGTTCTAGTTCTGTTCTAGTTCTGTTCTAGTTCTGTTCTAGTTCTGTTCTAGTTCTGTTCTAGTTCTGTTCTAGTTCTGTTCTAGTTCTGTTCTAGTTCTGTTCTAGTTCTGTTCTAGTTCTGTTCTAGTTCTGTTCTCTGTTCTGTTCTGTTCTAGTTCTCTGTTCTAGTTCTGTTCTAGTTCTGTTCTCGTTCTGTTCTAGTTCTGTTCTAGTTCTGTTCTAGTTCTGTTCTAGTTCTGTTCTAGTTCTGTTCTAGTTCTGTTCTAGTTCTGTTCTAGTTCTGTTCTAGTTCTGTTCTAGTTCTGTTCTAGTTCTGTTCTAGTTCTGTTCTAGTTCTGTTCTAGTTCTGTTCTAGTTCTGTTCTAGTTCTGTTCTATTTCTGTTCTAGTTCTGTTCAAGTTCTGTTCTAGTTCTGTTCTAGTTCTGTTCTAGTTCTGTTCTAGTTCTGTTCTAGTTCTGTTCTAGTTCTGTTCTAGTTCTGTTCTAGTTCTGTTCTAGTTCTGTTCTAGTTCTGTTTCTAGTTCTGTTCTAGTTCTGTTCTAGTTCTGTTCTAGTTCTGTTCTAGTTCTGTTCTAGTTCTTTTTCTAGTTCTGTTCATTTCTGTTAGTTCTGTTCTAGTTCTGTTCTAGTTCTGTTCTAGTTCTGTTCTAGTTCTGTTCTAGTTCTGTTCTAGTTCTGTTCTAGTTTTTTTTTCTGTTCTGTTCTTTTCTTGTTCTGTTTTAGTTCTGTTCTAGTTCTGTTCTAGTTCTGTTCTAGTTCTGTTCTAGTTCTGTTCTAGTTCTGTTCTAATTCTCTTACAGTTCTGTTATGCTTCTTTTGGAATTCTGTTCTAGTACAGCCCCATAACATTTCCCATTTTTCTTCTAGGTTATGACAGCTGCTGCCGTGCCCTCGACATTGGTTAAATGTCTATATCTCTTCTTTGATCTACCCGCGGTAGAGGATGATTCACCCTCCGAAACACCCAGTGATTTCAATGCATTCGAAAGACGTACTTTACTGCAAAAAGTTTTTGTGCAATTGCTGGTGAAATTATGTTCGTATCCTTATCCAGCCGAGGAACTGGCAAGAATGGATGATTTAACTTTACTCTTCTCGGCCATAACATCACCATGCCCCACACACAATATAGTGTGGCGTAAAAATGCTGCTGAAATATTAACCACAATATCGCGACATGGTCTAACCGATGCCGTAGTCAGTTATATACATTGTAAGTGTGATGAATGGTACTTTAGAAGTTCAAAATTCTAATGTATTTCCGATTTATTTTTTATAGCCAAAGGCTGTATGGCTTTATGTGTGGATAATATGCGTCGCCTTACATTTGGCAATCCTTTGGAAATAGTGGAAATGTTTGTAACGGTCTTTTGTTTTCTGAAAGATTCTAGTCAAGTATCGCAAATATTATTGGATGATTTTAAGGCATCACAGGGTTATATATTCTTAAGCGATTTTTTGCTCAAGTAAGTTTTTTTTAACTGCTTTTCAAGACTCATTATAAGATCTGCAAAACTTTGCTTTTATTTTTAGATTCGATACATCACGCACCCAATCCATAGAAGTGCAGGCCGCCATACGCAATCTGGTCTTAATGATTTCCTCACTTTGCATGTGCGGTTTTAATGAGTTGCGTCCGCCACAAGCTCAAATCAATGCTCTCTTTAAAATGCAAAATTTCCAAATGCCCCAGGCTTCATCGCGTGAAACCTGTGTACGCAATATTTATGCCTTTCAGGTGTTACAAACTGTTTTCCTAAAGGCCACCTCTACATCTTTGTGTTGCACTATTTTGGATGCCATATCACGGGTCTATCATTCGGAAAATGCCAACTATTTCATTTTGGAATCTGAAAATACTCTTAGTCAATTTACCGAACGCATCCATTTGAAGGGTTCCCAAATCCAAGAGAAATTCTTTGATCTTTTGGAATTTATTGTTTTCCAATTGAATTTTGTACCCTGTAAGGAGTTGATATCGTTGTCCTTGCTGCTGAAAAATAATCATTCGACTAGTTGTAGTATATTGTGTTTGAAAACTCTGTTAAATATTCTAAGACATAATAATGTATTTAAGGATGTCTATCGGGAGGTGGGCATTCTGGAAGTGTTTGTTACGTGTCTTAATCGTTATAGTGAACATGTTAGGAAAATAACCAAAGATGAGGAAAATGCTGTGGTAGCGGAAACGGAACAGGAACAGGATTTAACCGATGTTATGGGTAAACATGTCCTGGAGGCTTTGACCATTTTGCTAAGTGGCAACAACAACAATGCCAATGTTTTTAGAGAATGTGGTGGCGCTAAGTGCATACACGATTTGGTGAAATTTAAACATTGTCGTCCCCAAGCTTTGGGTATAATACGCGAGTTGATCTTATCCGCCGGAGGAGATGATGATATGCTTTTCATTCTATCTGTTATGCATGCTGTGCCTCCTTATCAGGTGGAATTTAAAATACAAATACTCAATATGCTTTTGGGTTGCCTTAAAGATTCTCATCGTACTCGTACTGTGTTTCGTAAAGTGGGTGGTTTTGTCTATTTGACCAGTGTTTTTGTGTCTTTAGATGGTAAACTGTGTGATGAGCCTTTGGCCTCAGAAGATGTGGAGGAAGATCAGCAAATACCTCAAGACGATTTGATATTATTGCTGCAAATGGTTTGTCAAACCTTGGCTACGGCTATGCGTTTTGAACCCGCCAATGCCAAGTTCTTTCATCAGGAAATCTGCACCGCTTCTTTGTGTGACACTTTGAGATTATTGGGTTGCTTTGGTAATCACACCGAGCTTCCCGAATTCAAGGGTTTCTTTAAATCCGATGTGGTGTCGCAAAAATATTATCATGATGTGTTTTCTGGTGATATTTTAAATTACAGGTAATTGTAAACTTTAGAGAAACTTTAACCATAACAAAAATTAACCAAGCTTTTGTTTCCTTTTCCCAACCAGCTTTAACAACTCCATACCCCGTTCTTTGTCCTATGTTTGTGTGGTCTATCGTCTTCTGTATAGCATAGCTTTGGACAACTTTGAATCTCCCAATTTGAATAATATAATAACACTCTTCAATGATCAACATAATCGTTCACCCAGCAAAGAATTGGCCATAACACCAGCTCATCCCAATCAATTGAATCTAACACAGCCATCGCCAGAACCTAGAATTGTACATCCTGGTGTAGTGTTATGCATGCTGCAGCTTTTGCCTAGTGTTACTCATCCAGAAGAGCATACCTTGGCTGTAAATCTACAAGTTTATCTAAGTGAAATTATCAAATCTCTAGTACGCAGTGAACGTAATCAACAGATAATGTGTGATTATGGTTTGGCCGGCCAGCTGTTGAATATTTCACGAAAAGCTTTATCCGAGGAAATCAATCCTTTACATGTGCCCATGCAATACATATTGGAAAGATTGGCTGCTCAGGCTTTACAGCCTACCGAACTAAGAGAATTTCTACGTTTGGGAGAGCCCTTATCGTGTGCTGATATAGATTTAAATAAACCCTATAAAATGGGTGGTCCTGTTCCTTTAACACGCATTAAAACTCTAGTATCCATGACTACACCAAGAGATTTTCGTGCTCATGGTTCTAGTACTCTACCGCCCTTTGTGGAAATGGATATGTCTGCCGAAGGCTTTGGTTGTCTGTATTTACCTTCATTGGCTCCTCAAGCTACGGCCACAGCTGGTGGCACCATTGATTCCAATACTATAGGTGGCATAGGTTCGGGTGATCGTATCTTTCCACCACAAACTGGTTTATCGTTTTCCACTTGGTTTTGTGTGGAGAAATTCTCTGATCCCAAAACCGATCCACATTGTGTACGTTTGCTGACATTGGTGAGAACCATACATAATCCGAGAGAGGAGAATTTGGTGTGTCTTTCGATATTGCTGTCGGCTCGTGATAAGGCTATTGTGGTCTCTACACAGGAAACTTTGGTCACTCCAAGTAAGAGTAAGTTAATGTTTGTTAATTTTTTTTTTTTGGTTTTTAAAGATCAAATAAGAAGCTTATTTCTAAAAGCTCTAGAGGCTTTCCAAACAAATTCAATTGTTCGCCTTTTAAGAGTCTGTAAAAAGGCTGAACCTTCAGATTTTCAAGAGTCTGTGGGAACACGATTATTTGCAGGTGTTTTAAGAGTTTAGAAACAAGGCCTTTTAGGAATACAGGAATACCGTCAGTCGTTAAAATTTTCGCGTGTCCATAAACAAGTTTAATCTTAGATCTTCGGGGGGTCAAGATCGAATCTTAAATGTTGGCAATTAAAGGTTTTTAATCAGTCACAATCCCAGCTTTTATGGAAGTTTAGAGATCGTAGATCTTTTAGTAGTTTAAAAACAATTTCAAACGCGGCTCCTTTAGGAGTCTAGGAGCAATCCCTTGGCTCTTTAAGTAGATTATAAACAATCCTTTTCGATGCTCCTTTTGTAGCTTAGAAACTATACCATTCTTGGGTCTTTAAGTAGTTTTGGAGCAATTTCAATCGTGACTCCTTTAGTAGTCTAGGAACAATCTTAATGGTGGCACTCTAAGTAGTCTGGGAGCAATCCCAATCGTAGCTCTCGAAGTAGTCAGGGAACAATCCCAATCGTAACTCTCCAATTAGTCTAGGAACAATCACAATCCTAGCTCTTGAAGTATTCTAGGAACAATTCCAATCGTAGCTCTTTTAGTAGTCAAGGAACAATCCGAATCATGGCTCTTTTAGTAGTCTAGGAACAACCCCAATCGTAGCTCTTTTAGTAGTCTAGAAACAGTCCCAATCGTAACTCCCTTTATAGTTTAGGAACAATCCCAATCGTTGTTCTCTAGGAAGTCTAGGAACAATCCCTATCGTGGCTCTTTTAATAGTTTATGAACAATCTCCATTGCGGCTCTCTAGGTAGTCTCAAAATCATCTCTTAGTCGTTTAAGAATAATCTATATCGTAGCTCTTTTACCAATCAATCGGTCGAGATCGAATCTCAAATGTTGGAAATTAAAGGTTTTTAAACAGTCACAATCCCAGCTTTCATGGAAGTTTAGGGTCGTAGATCTTTTAGTAGTTTAGAAACAATTTCAATCGCGGCTCCTTTAGGAGTCTAGGAGCAATCCCTTGGCTCTTTAAGTAGATTAGAAACAATCCTGTTCGATGCTTCTTTTGTTGTTTAGAAAGTATACCAATATTGGCTCTTTAAGTAGTTTTGAAGCAATTTCAATCGTGGCTCCTTTAGTAGTCTAGGAACAATCTTAATGGTGTCACTCTAAGTAGTCTGGGAACAATCCCAATCGTAGCTCTCGAAGTAGTCAAGCAACAATCCCAATAGTAACTCTCCAATTAGTCTAGGAACAATCAGAATCCTAGCTCGAAGTATTCTAGAAACAACCCCAATCGTAGCTCTTTTAGTAGTCTTGAAACAGTCCCAATCGTAGCTCCTTTAATAGTTTAGGAACGATCCCAATCGTTGTTCTCTAGGAAGTCTAGGAACAATCCCTATCATGGCTCTTTTAATAGTTTATGAACAATCTCCATCGCGGCTCTCTAGGTAGTCTCAGAATCATCTCTTAGTAGTTTAAGAATAATTTCTATCGTAGCTCTTTTACCAAATTATGACTCTTTCTATAGTCAAGGAACAATCTATATCCTGATTCTTTTAAATGTCTTTCTTAACGAAAAACCTCACCTGAAACTTATATTATATTCACAGGCCTCGGCGATTGGGAACCTGAAGGTTCGGACGACAACAGTGCACGCATTTGGTGTCCCGATCTGCTGCACGAAGGACAATGGCATCATTTGGTGGTAGTACTCAATCGTGCTGTACTCAAAAACTCCAGTCTTCAGCTCTATCTAGACGGAGCACCCTTGCATTCCCAAAAATTACATTATATCTCACAAAATCCCGGAGCTGGTTCCGCTAACTTACCCGTAGCAACTTCGGTATTTGGTTATGTCGGTACTCCACCCATTTGGAGACGTTATTCTAGATTGTGCTGGAAACAGGGTGTTTGTCATCTACTCGAAGATGTAGTTAATCAACAGACCGTACAGACCATCTATAATTTGGGACCACACTATATGGGCTCATTGCAGGCACCTCAATTGGGTAAAAAGGTAGAGCCTTTGGGTCCGTTAGTGGCCGAAGAGAAGGTGTTATTGGGCTTAAATGCTAAGGCGGTGTCGCAGTTGACGCTGGTGAAGATAAGAAAAGTGTATAGCAGAGCGGATAATAAGTCTATAGCCAAGCAGTTGGGCATGAATTCCCATGAGAATGCCACGCCTATAAAGTAAGTAGATCTTTAAGGTATTTGAGGCAATAGATAATAAATAAAACTTTCTATTTAAAATTTGCTTTATTTCCAAGAATCCTGCACAATTCGGCAGGACATTTAGCGGGAGCTGGTCGCACTTTGGGTGGTGTAGTGGTGGGTTATTTGGGTGTAAGAGTTTTTAGTCCTCATCCCGTCTCAGCCATGATTGATACCGTGGGAGGCTGCAATGTTTTATTGGGCATTATAGCCATGGCTCAAGATGTGGAGTCTTTGTATGCTGGTGTTAAGGCTTTAACCTGTGTAGTGCGCAGTAATCGTGCGGCCCAAAGTGAAATGGATCGTAAACGTTGCTATCAAACTTTGGGCATGTTTTTCAAAAAGAAAAAGAACTTACTCAACTCTCATATTTTACATCTCACTTTCGGTTTAGTGGGTACTGTCAATTCCGGCCAGGATATGACCGCCATACCTAATGTAACAGCTTTCCAGGATCTCTTATGTGATTTGGATATATGGCATAATGCTCCAAATGGTTTATTGAGATCATTACTGGAACATTTACTGGAGCTGGCGGTGGAATCGAATGAAAAGAAACAAAATGTTAAAATAATGCGAGAACTGCAATTACTTAATAAATTACTGTACATAATAGTGGATATACAAGATCACTCCACACGAGAGATACTCTTCAATCTGGTAGAAGCTTTATTAGGTGGTCAACCACGCCACACAGACCTATTGCTTTTCGGCCAATACTGCGCTTCCAAATTACCCAAGGCAGAGCAGATCGAAAAGTCTCTGATCTTACCCTCAATGAAACCCACCCCGAATCCTTCCAATTCAGCTGCTACTGCCGAATACGATACGACTGCTCAAAATATTTATCTACGTAATCGTTGTCTTTCTCTATTACACGGCCTCCTATTTACCTCACGCAACACCGTCAATTATATTATATGCGATGATATTTCTAAGACTTTAGGCATGGATTGGCTATTGCTATTTATGCAACCGCATGTACACTTTACCACTGTCATCATAGCCGTACGTATTTTGGTGGTGGTATGTGCCAATGAAAGTTTTCTGGTACGTTTTCGTGATAGCACCCATAATGGTGGTTATTTGAGATTTACCGAAATGGTTTCGCAAAAGAAAACCATGGGCATAGGGGCTCAACAGTTAAGCAATCGTCCGTCTTCGGGGTCGGGTACAGTGATTGTCTCCTCTTCAAATGTTTTACAACATTTGCCCACACACATAGCAGGTGAGGTGAGAACGGCGGCTTTAAATATACCAGGTAAGTTGATAGGAAGTTTAAGAATGGGAATTTTATCTGAATATGTTGCCGTTTTAGGCTTCCAAATGTTGGAATGGCTTTTGCAATATCATTTGGATGTTCCGGAACTTTATTTCCTGATAACCGCCTTAATAATGGGCCAACCGGTTAAACTCTTGGCTACCGAGCACACCAAATTTGATTTAGATCGTGTTTGGTCTTTCCTATGGGGCGCTCCCGTCTCAGCCAATACAAATATACCCAAAATGAATATATGTCCCGAGGCTGTTTGCGTTCTTTTGGGCATGGTTAGAGCTATAGTACATGGTGGTGAATTGGCTCCTTGGCTTACCAATCATCCCGAGACTATAATACAACTTTTATTCAGTCTCTATCAAAATCTTACCGACTTTATGCCCGTTATGATGACCGGCGATGTTATATCCTCTTTGGTAGCGGTGCTTTTTCCCAACAACAGTAAAGAAGATACTATAGAATCGGAACCCAATAGTGGCAATTCTTCGCCGGTAGAGGAATCCAACTGTTTCCTTTTAAATTCGAGCGTCAGCAGTCAACAATCTATAACTAAACTAACCAATCATCCTGTGCGTAAATGTATTATAGATTTCTTACGGGTTATTGTTGTAGATTCCTTAAGTCTAAATATGCATGGTAAAACTACGCCGGTTATTGATCTCGTATTAGATGCTTCTCCCGATAATTCGGAAATACCTTTACAAATTGAATATCAAACTGAAATAATAACCGCTCTTATGGATCATTTATTGGCCGCTGATATTTTGCTGGGAGAACAGGCTGCTCTCTCTTTGGTGCCGCTAACTCAGAGTCATACTCAACATATAGCTCCCAATGTTTTCTATTTTACCGCACGTGTGGTAGACAAAATGTGGCAGGGTTGTTTGACTCGTAATCCTCATGAGATTTTTGATTTTATTATCAAATTAATAGCACAAGCCAAGCGCAGATCCTCTTCTTTGTCATTAGAACAATTACATCACTCCCTAAACCGCACTATTTTATACTTATTGTCAAGACCCACGGAGGCCATAACAGAGCAAATGAGCGTTTTGGAGGCTTTACATAAAATCATCACCCATAGATTGTTAATATTTGGAGCCGGTAACCATGAGTTGGAATTTATAGGCTGTTTGACATACTGTTTGCTGCAATTGACTTCGGATATGAAAATTATACTGGAGCCTTCGACGACTCGCAATACCACCTGGCATGTAAATCCGCAGGCGGATATAATAGAGCCCAAGGATGAGGATTTAAATCAGTTACAGGTACATTTAAAGAAATATTTCCATTTTAGCTTTATTTATTAATTTCTTCCTTATCAAGGGTCGCAATCTAATTGTCGGCGCTGCCTTCCGTGTTTGGGAGGAGTTGTATGTCTGTAAAAAGCCTGCCATCGAGGAGGTTTTCAAAGTTAGCCTATGTGCTCCTCCGGCTAATTCAAAGGCTCCCGATTTACAAACCACACGTGAGCAGGTTATGGAATTGGCTTCTAAGCTATGGTTTAATTATGTGGATGCTGAGCGTAAGGCCTCCTATCGTATACCCTGGGAAATACACAATCAAATACAATCTAAGATACAAAAGGTAACCGGTGGTTTGACTCGTCTTGCCAGTCGTACAAAAGTGAAGAAAGATGAATTAGTTCGCACAAAATCAAATATGCGGAAGGAGCATGCTTTCGAATGTACCGGGATACATGTGCAGTTGATAAAGTAAGTAGAACTGAACTAGAACTGAAGTAGAACTGAACTAGAACTGAACTAGAACTGAACTAGAACTGAACTAGAACTGAACTAGAACTGAACTAGAACTGAACTAGAACTGAACTAGAACTGAACTAGAACTGAAGTAGAAATGAACTAGAACTGAATTAGAACTGAACTAGAACTGAACTAGAACTGAACTAGAACTGAACTAGAACTGAACTAGAACTGAACTAGAACTGAACTAGAACTGAACTAGAACTGAACTAGAACTGAACTAGAACTGTACTAGAACTGAACTAGAACTGAACTAGAACTGAACTAGAACTGAACTAGAACTGAACTAGAACTGAACTAGAACTGAACTAGAACTGAACTAGAACTGAACTAGAACTGAACTAGAACTGAACTAGAACTGAACTAGAACTGAACTAGAACTGAACTAGAACTGAACTAGAACTGAACTAGAACTGAACTAGAACTGAACTAGAACTGAACTAGAACTGAACTAGAACTGAACTAGAACTGAACTAGAACTGAACTAGAACAGAACTAGAACTGAACTAGAACTGAACTAGAACTGAACTAGAACTGAACTAGAACTGAACTAGAACTGAACTAGAACTGAACTAGAACTGAACTAGAACTGAACTAGAACTGAACTAGAACTGAACTAGAACTGAACTAGAACTGAACTAGAACTGAACTAGAACTGAACTAGAACTGAACTAGAACTGAACTAGAACTGAACTAGAACTGAACTAGAACTGAACTAGAACTGAACTAGAACTGAACTAGAACTGAACTAGAACTGAACTAGAACTGAACTAGAACTGAACTAGAACTGAACTAGAACTGAACTAGAACTGAACTAGAACTGAACTAGAACTGAACTAGAACTGAACTAGAACTGAACTAGAACTGAACTAGAACTGAACTAGAACTGAACTAGAACTGAACTAGAACTGAACTAGAACTGAACTAGAACTGAACTAGAACTGAACTAGAACTGAACTAGAACTGAACTAGAACTGAACTAGAACTGAACTAGAACTGAACTAGAACTAGAACTGAACTAGAACTGAACTAGAACTGAACTAGAACTGAACTAGAACTGAACTAGAACTGAACTAGAACTGAACTAGAACTAGAACTGAACTAGAACTGAACTAGAACTGAACTAGAACTGAACTAGAACTGAACTAGAACTGAACTAGAACTGAACTAGAACTGAACTAGAACTGAACTAGAACTGAACTAGAACTGAACTAGAACTAGAACTAGAACTGAACTAGAACTGAACTAGAACTAGAACTGAACTAGAACTGAACTAGAACTGAACTAGAACTGAACTAGAACTGAACTAGAACTGAACTAGAACTGAACTAGAATGAACTAGAACTGAACTAGAACTGAACTAGATCTGAACAAGAACTGAACTAGAACTGAACTAGCTGAACTAGAACTGAACTAGAACTGAACTAGAACTGAACTAGACTGAACTAGAACTGAACCTAGAACTGAACTAGAACTAGAACTGAACTAGAACTGAACTAGAACTGAACTAGAACTGAACTAGAACTGAACTAGAACTGAACTAGAACTGAACTAGAACTGAACTAGAACTGAACTAGAACTGAACTAGAACTGAACTAGAACTGAACTAGAACTGAACTAGAACTGAACTAGAACTGAACTAGAACTGAACTAGAACTGAACTAGAACTGAACTAGAACTGAACTAGAACTGAACTAGAACTGAACTAGAACTGAACTAGAACTGAACTAGAACTGAACTAGAACTGAACTAGAACTGAACTAGAACTGAACTAGAACTGAACTAGAACTGAACTAGAACTGAACTAGAACTGAACTAGAACTGAACTAGAAATGAAATAGAACTGAACTAGAACTGAACTAGAACTAAATTCGAAACTATAATTATTGACCAATAATTCACACCATTTGTTCCAGGGATCTTTGGGAGTTGCGTTGCAAACAATACCTTCAAATGTTGCAGCACACTCAACGCTATGTACACCAGGATTGGTTACAGTCCGAAACGGAATTGACCCGCGAACGTGGTCTCTGGGGTCCTGAGGGTATATCCACTCTAGACAAATGGATACTCGATACAACCGAAGGACCACATCGTATGCGCAAGAAAACTATGCGTAATGAACTTTTCTATCTACATTATCCCTATCGTCCGGAGAATGATCATCGCACCGATACGCGTCAATTAAAGGCCAATAAAGTTGCCTCTAGCTTTGATAGTAAAATCTATTATACACATTGTCAGCAGCCACCACGTATTCTCTGCGAAACTGATGCCGCCGCTCAACATCAGTTACTGCATCAACAACATTCCGTAGATGCCAATATGCTGAAGCAGCCACATCCTCAATTACATCAATCGTCAAAAAGTGAACCGGGTGGTTCGGCTAATACACCACCACCTTCGCCCCACGAAAATCGTTTAGCACATCAAGCACAAGAATCGGTAGATGGCACCAATCAAGATGATGACGAAGAGGAAGAGGAAATGACCAATATTGCCGATAACGAAACATTCCTCAGATTGTTAGAGGAACAAGAGAAAATCTCATTTATGTTTAGATGTGCTCGCATTCAAGGTCTCGATACCTTTGAAGGTCTTTTGCTGTTCGGCAAAGAACATTGTTATATTGTAGATGGTTTTACTCTTCTAAAGAATAGGGAAATAAAGGATATTGATACCCTGCCTCCGGGAGCCTATGAACCCATAATACCCAACTCTGGTGGCACTACAAGACAATGTAAAATTCGTCAATGTTCGAAATTCGGTTATGAGGAGATACGTGAAGTCCACAAAAGACGTTATTTGTTGCAGCCCATTGCTTTGGAGGTATTCTCAGAGGATGGTCGCAATTATTTGTTAAGTTTTCCACGCAAAGTCCGTAACAAGGTCTATCAACGTTTTATGGCTCATGCTACTGCAATTAATGATAATGCACAACAATCGGTGGCTGGTCAAAAGAGGACAGCAAGTGTGGAACAGACGTCGGGTATATTTAGTAGTTTGATAGGTGAAACGTCCGTAACACAAAGATGGGTGGTAAGTAAACAGAACTTCGAACTAGAACAGAATTAGAACATAATTAGAACAGAACTAGAACAGAACTTGAACAGAACTAGAACAGAACTAGAACAGAACTAGAACAGAACTAGAACAGAACTAGAACAGAACTAGAACAGAACTAGAACAGAACTAGAACAGAACTAGAACAGAACTAGAACAGAACTAGAACAGAACTAGAACAGAACTAGAACAGAACTAGAACAGAACTAGAACAGAACTAGAACAGAACTAGAACAGAACTAGAACAGAACTAGAACAGAACTAGAACAGAACTAGAACAGAACTAGAACTAGAACAGAACTAGAACAGAACTAGAACAGAACTAGAACAGAACTAGAACAGAACTAGAACAGAACTAGAACAGAACTAGAACAGAACTAGAACAGAACTAGAACAGAACTAGAACAGAACTAGAACAGAACTAGAACAGAACTAGAACAGAACTAGAACAGAACTAGAACAGAACTAGAACAGAACTAGAACAGAACTAGAACAGAACTAGAACAGAACTAGAACAGAACTAGAACAGAACTAGAACAGAACTAGAACAGAACTAGAACAGAACTAGAACAGAACTAGAACAGAACTAGAACAGAACTAGAACAGAACTAGAACAGAACTAGAACAGAACTAGAACAGAACTAGAACAGAACTAGAACAGAACTAGAACAGAACTAGAACAGAACTAGAACAGAACTAGAACAGAACTAGAACAGAACTAGAACAAAACTAGAACAGAACTAGAACAGAACTAGAACTGAATTAGAACTGAACTAGAACTGAACTAGAACTGAACTAGAACTGAACTAGAACTGAACTAGAACTGAACTAGAACTGAACTAGAACTGAACTAGAACTGAACTAGAACTGAACTAGAACTGAACTAGAACTGAACTAGAACTGAACTAGAAACTGAACTAGAACTGAACTAGAACTGAAACTAGAACTGAACTAGAACTGAACACTAGAACACTGAACTAGAACTGAACTAGAACTGAACTAGAACTGAACTAGAACTGAACTAGAACTGAACTAGAACTGAACTAGAAACTGAACTAGAACTGAACTAGAACTGAACTAGAATTCTGAACTAGAACTTAACTAGAACTTAGCTAGAACTGAACTAGAACTGAACTAGAACTGAACTAGAACCGAACTAAACTGAACTAGAACTGAACTAGAACTGAACTAGAACTGAACTAGAACTGAACTAGAACTGAACTAGAACTGAACTAGAACTGAACTAGAACTGAACTAGAACTGAACTAGAACTGAACTAGAACTGAACTAGAACTGAACTAGAACTGAACTAGAACTGAACTAGAACTGAACTAGAACTGAACTAGAACTGAACTAGAACTGAACTAGAACTGAACTAGAACTGAACTAGAACTGAACTAGAACTGAACTAGAACTGAACTAGAACTGAACTAGAACTGAACTAGAACTGAACTAGAACTGAACTAGAACTGAACTAGAACTGAACTAGAACTGAACTAGAACTGAACTAGAACTGAACTAGAACTGAACTAGAACTGAACTAGAACTGAACTAGAACTGAACTAGAACTGAACTAGAACAGAACTAGAACTAGAACAGAACTAGAACAGAACTGAACTAGAACAGAACTAGAACAGAACTAGAACAGAACTAGAACAGAACTAGAACAGAACTAGAACAGAACTAGAACAGAACTAGAACAGAACTAGAACAGAACTAGAACAGAACTAGAACAGAACTAGAACAGAACTAGAACAGAACTAGAACAGAACTAGAACAGAACTAGAACAGAACTAGAACAGAACTAGAACAGAACTAGAACAGAACTAGAACAGAACTAGAACAGAACTAGAACAGAACTAGAACAGAACTAGAACAGAACTAGAACAGAACTAGAACAGAACTAGAACAGAACTAGAGCAGAACTAGAGCAGAACTAGAGCAGAACTAAAACAGAACTAGAACAGAACTAGAACAGAACTAGAACAGAACTAGAACAGAACTAGAACAGAACTAGAACAGAACTAGAACAGAACTAGAACAGAACTAGAACAGAACTAGAACTGAACTAGAACAGAACTATAACAGAACTAGAACAGAACTAGAACAGAACTAGAACAGAACTAGAACAGAACTAGAACAGAACTAGAACAGAACTAGAACAGAACTAGAACAGAACTAGAACTGAACTAGAATAGAACTGAACTAGAACTTAACTTGAACTGAAGTAGAACTGAACTATATCTGAAGTAGAACTAAACTAGAACTGAACGAGAAATGAACCAAAATTGGAATTTCGACATCGATTTAAAAAGTTTATTTTTTAAGTTTGTTTTATTTTCCTTTTCAGCGTGGTGAAATTTCTAACTTCCAATATTTAATGCATTTAAATACTCTGGCTGGTCGTTCCTATAATGATCTCATGCAATATCCAGTTTTTCCCTGGATTTTAGCTGATTATGATTCCGAAGAATTGGATTTTAATAATCCAAAAACATTCCGTGATTTCTCAAAACCCATGGGAGCACAATCCGAAGAACGCTTAGAACAATTTCAAAAAAGATTTAAGGTTAGTTCATAAATTTTCTTTTACGCTAATTATAATATGTTAATACTATTACATAAATCTTCCAAGGAATGGGATGATCCTCAGGGTGAAACACCACCATATCACTATGGCACTCATTACAGCTCCGCCATGATAGTCTGCTCATATTTGGTGCGTCTGGAGCCATTCAGTCAACATTTCTTGCGTTTACAAGGTGGTCATTTTGATTTAGCTGATCGCATGTTTCATAGCATAAAAGAAGCCTGGCTATCGGCTTCGAAATTCAATATGGCTGATGTTAAGGAGTTGATACCTGAATTTTTCTACCTCCCCGAATTTGTTACAAATTCAAATAATTTTGATTTGGGTAAAGATCTTTATCAATGTTCTACTTTATTATTGAAATTTAAAATGTTTAAACTTTTTCGTTAAAAAGGTACCAAACAAAATGGTGAAACTTTAAATAATGTAATATTGCCGCCCTGGGCTAAACAAGACCCTAGAGAGTTTATAAGGGTACATCGCAGTGCCTTGGAATGTGATTATGTTAGTCAAAATTTACATTTGGTAAGTTGAAAACAAACTATTTTTTGTAATATAAAAGTAAATTTTTAATCAAAATATTTCTATTAAAAAAACAGTGGATCGATTTAATATTTGGCCACAAACAACAAGGTCCTGCCGCGGTAGAAGCCATTAATGTTTTCCATCATCTTTTCTATGAGGGCAATGTGGATATTTACAAGTAATTTGTTTGTAAAACTGTTGAACTAAAAATTCTGTTTAACACATGTTTTTGTATTTTTCAGTATCGATGATCCTTTAAAGAAAAATGCCACTATTGGTTTCATTAACAACTTTGGCCAGATTCCTAAACAATTGTTTAAGAAACCCCATCCCGCCAAGAAAATGTCTGGCAACAGACATTCAACTTTAATTGATCCTAGCGCTTTAATACAAGGCAATACTACTGTTTTACAATCCGATCGTTTGTTCTTCCATAATTTGGATAATCTCAAGCCCAGTTTACAGCCCATTAAGGAACTGAAAGGTCCTGTGGGTCAGATACTGCAACCGGATAAGACTGTTTTTGCTGTGGAAAAAAATAAGGTAAGAGGAATATAAAAGAACTGGAACAGAAGAGCACTAGAACAGACTAGAATAGAACTAGAACAGAAAAGAACAGGAACTAGAACAGAACTAGAACAGAACTAGAACAGAACTAGAACAGAAACTAGAGCAGAACTAGAACAGAACTAGAACAGAACTAAAACAGAACTAGAACAGAACTAGAACAGAACTAGAACAGAACTAGAACAGAACTAGAACAGAACTAGAACAGAACTAGAATAGAACTAGAATAAACTAGAACAGAAACTAGAACAAAAACTAGAACAGAACTAGAACAGAACTAGAACAGAACTAGAAACAGAACTAGAACAGAACTAGAACAGAACTAGAACAGAACTAGAAGACTAGAACAGAACTAACAGAACTAGAACAGAACTAGAACAGAACTAGAACAGAACTAGAACAGAACTAGAACAGAACTAGAACAGAACTAGAACAGAACTAGAACAGAACTAGAACAGAACTAGAACAGAACTAGAACAGAACTAGAACAGAACTAGAACAGAACTAGAACAGAACTAGAACAGAACTAGAACAGAACTAGACAGAACTAGAACAGAACTAGAACAGAACTAGAACAGAACTAGAACAGAACTAGAACAGAACTAGAACAGAACTAGAACAGAACTAGAACAGAACTAGAACAGAACTAGAACAGAACTAGAACAGAACTAGAACAGACTAGAACAGAAACTAGAACAGAACTAGAACAGAACTAGAACAGAACTAGAACAGAACTAGAACAGAACTAGAACAGAACTAGAACAGAACTAGAACAGAACTAGAACAGAACTAGAACAGAACTAGAACAGAACTAGAACAGAACTAGAACAGAACTAGAACAGAACTAGAACAGAACTAGAACAGAACTAGAACAGAACTAGAACAGAACTAGAACAGAACTAGAACAGAACTAGAACAGAACTAGAACAGAACTCAGAACTAGAACAGAACTAGAACAGAACTAGAACAGAACTAGAACAGAACTAGAACAGAACTAGAACAGAACTAGAGAACAGAGAACTAGAACAGAACTAGAACAGAACTAGAACAGAACTAGAACAGAACTAGAACAGAACTAGAACAGAACTAGAACAGAACTACAACAGAACTAGAACAGAACTAGAACAGAACTAGAACAGAACTAGAACAGAACTAGAACAGAACTAGAACAGAACTAGAACAGAACTAGAACAGAACTAGAACAGAACTAGAACAGAACTAGAACAGAACTAGAACAAACTAGAACAGAACTAGAACAGAACTAGAACAGAACTAGAACAGAACTAGAACAGAACTAGAACAGAACTAGAACAGAACTAGAACAGAACTAGAACAGAACTAGAACAGAACTAGAACAGAACTAGAACAGAACTAGAACAGAACTAGAACAGAACTAGAACAGAACTAGAACAGAACAGAACTAGAACAGAACTAGAACAGAACTAGAACAGAACTAGAACAGAACTAGAACAGAACTAGAACAGAACTAGAACTAGAACAGAACTAGAACAGAACTAGAACAGAACTAGAACAGAACTAGAACAGAACTAGAACAGAACTAGAACAGAACTAGAACAGAACTAGAACAGAACTAGAACAGAACTAGAACAGAACTAGAACAGAACTAGAACAGAACTAGAACAGAACTAGAACAGAACTAGAACAGAACTAGAACAGAACTAGAACAGAACTAGAACAGAACTAGAACAGAACTAGACAGAACTAGAACAGAACTAGAACAGAACTAGAACAGAACTAGAACAGAACTAGAACAGAACTAGAACAGAACTAGAACAGAACTAGAACAGAACTAGAACAGAACTAGAACAGAACTAGAACAGAACTAGAACAGAACTAGAACAGAACTAGAACAGAACTAGAACAGAACTAGAACAGAACTAGAACAGAACTAGAACAGAACTAGAACAGAACTAGAACAGAACTAGAACAGAACTAGAACAGAACTAGAACAGAACTAGAACAGAACTAGAACAGAACTAGAACAGAACTAGAACCAGAACTAGAACAGAACTAGAACAGAACTAGAACAGAAACTAGAACAGAACTAGAACAGAACTAGAAACAGAACTAGAACAGAAACTAGAACAGAACTAGAACAGAACTAGAACAGAACTAGAACAGAACTAGAAAGAACTAGAACAGAACTAGAACAGAACTAGAACAGAACTAGAACAGAACTAGAACAGAACTAGAACAGAACTAGAACAGAACTAGAACAGAACTAGAACAGAACTAGAACAGAACTAGAACAGAACTAGAACAGAAACTAGAACAGAACTAGAACAGAACTAGAACAGAACTAGAACAGAACTAGAACAGAACTAGAACAGAACTAGAACAGAACTAGAACAGAACTAGAACAGAACTAGAACAGAACTAGAAACTAGAACAGAACTAGAACAGAACTAGAACAGAACTAGAACAGAACTAGAACAGAACTAGAACAGAACTAGAACAGAACTAACAGACTAGAACAGAACTAGAACAGAAACTAGAAACAGAAACTAGAACAGAACTAGAACAGAACTAGAACAGAACTAGAAAGAACTAGAACTGAACTAGAACTGAACTAGAACTGAACTAGAACTGAACTAGAACTGAACTAGAACTGAACTAGAACTGAACTAGAACAGAACTAGAACAGAACTAGAACAGAACTAGAACAGAACTAGAACAGAACTAGAACAGAACTAGAACAGAACTAGAACAGAACTAGAACAGAACTAGAACAGAACTAGAACAGAACTAGAACAGAACTAGAACAGAACTAGAACAGAACTAGAACAGAACTAGAACAGAACTAGAACAGAACTAGAACTAGAACAGAACTAGAACAGAACTAGAACTAGAACAGAACTAGAACAGAACTAGAACAGAACTAGAACAGAACTAGAACTAGAACAGAACTAGAACAGAACTAGAACAGAACTAGAACAGAACTAGAACAGAACTAGAACAGAACTAGAACAGAACTAGAACAGAACTAGAACAGAACTAGAACAGAACTAGAACAGAACTAGAACAGAACTAGAACAGAACTAGAACAGAACTAGAACAGAACTAGAACAGAACTAGAACAGAACTAGAACTGAACTAGAACTGAACTAGAACTGAACTAGAACTGAACTAGAACTGAACTAGAACTGAACTAGAACTGAACTAGAACTGAACTAGAACTGAACTAGAACTGAACTAGAACTGAACTAGAACTGAACTAGAACTGAACTAGAACTGAACTAGAACTGAACTAGAACTGAACTAGAACTGAGCTAGAACTGAACTAAAACTGAACTAGAACTGAACTAGAACTGAAATAGAACTAAAATAAAACTAAAGTAGAGCTGAACTAGAACTGAACTGGAACTGAACTAGAACTAAACTAGAACAGAACAGAACAAAACTAAAACTAAAACTAAAACTGGATCGATCAGCCACTGAACTGGATTATTTTTGATCTCAAACATTTTAATAATTTTTAGGTTATGATGCCGCCATCATACACAAAATACATAGCATGGGGTTTTGCTGATCATTCACTGCGTGTCGGTCTTTACGATACTGATCGTGCCTCGTTTGTCTCGGAAGCAGCCGCCCAAAATTCCGGAGAAATTTTAACCTGTGCTTGCCCCAACTCCAAAATGATTATAACAGCTGGCACCAGCTCTGTTATAACGGTATGGAAATTTGATGCGAATCGTAAAAGTCTGACGGTACGCCACTCTCTGCACGGCCATACAGATGCGGTGACATGTCTAGCAGCAAGTGCTGCTTATAATGTAATAGTATCGGGATCTAGAGATGGAACAGCCATAGTATGGGATATGGCCAGATTTACATTTGTAAGACAACTTAGGGGACATGTAGGTGTAGTGGCAGCTGTGGCTATAAATGAATTGACAGGAGATATAGCCACCTGTTCGGCCACTTGGTTGCATGTTTGGTCAATAAATGGAGATCCTCTGGCCACGGTTAATACCTGTGTGGGTAGTGCGGATCGAATGCAGCAAATATTATGTGTGGCCTTTTCGCAGATACGTGAATGGGATCAACAAAATGTGGTGATAACCGGGTCAACAGATGGTGTTGTAAGGGTAAGTTTTGGGCATGAGGAGGTTTTAAATCAATTTATTTTCATAATTTTTAAAAATTTTCTAGATGTGGTCTTTGGAATATGTTCAAGTACCGATTGAACGTAAACTCAAAAGATGCGCTGAGATAAAATCACAAGAAAATCCTGATAATCAGTCCGATAAAGAGGAAGAAGAAACAAAAAATGGCGAGAGTTCGAAGAAAATCGATATTATAAAACAAATGCAAGGCATATCATCGCATGATGAAAATGGTTCGTTCGTATTGGAGTTTTTTAAATCGCTTTATGGAAACTCATTTTCTCTTTTGTTTTTTTTTTTTTCGCAGAAATCCATAAATCTGCTTCTGAGTCTAGTATATCTGAAGCCTCTAATCATTCGAATAACTCTACACAATCTGATAAACCCAATAAAAAGGATTGTGAGCCGCCGGTAACCTCCGAAAGACGTAAAAGTTCTTTTTCGGGAGCAAAATCTTTGCATGAAATTAAATCATCTACAGTAGATCATCCCAATTCCCTGAAAAATAATGAAGGTATGTTAACAACACAAAAATTATAAATTTCATTTAAAAATGTATATTTTTCGTTTCGAATTTAGAAGAAGAACGTGCTACTATACGTCCTAGTAAATCGGATACCAGTCTTACGGACGGTTTTGTTATGATTGACAGTCATAAGGGTGAACATTGCTTAAAGAAGGGTAAGTTTTGAAAGGAATTTAAAATATTTTTAGATAAATATCAAACAATTTCTTCTTCCTTTTTGTAGGTTTTAAATGGCAACGTCAATTAATGTTTAGATCTAAGCTGACCATGCATACAGCTTATGATCGCAAGGATAATGCTGAACCTGCTAGCATAACTGCTTTAACCGTTTCAAAAGATCATAAAATATTATATGTGGGTAAGTAAAGTCGGACAAAATAGGAATACATTTGCCCTCCAACCAAAGGCAAATCAAAGTTTGCAGAATTCTTCTTCAGTTGTGGTTCAGTTCCAGTTCTAGTTCAGTTCTGGTTCTATTCTGGTTCTATTCTAGTTCTGTTCTAGTTCTGTTCTAGTTCTGTTCTAGTTCTGTTCTAGTTCTGTTCTACTTCTGTTCTAGTTCTGTTCTAGTTCTGTTCTAGTTCTGTTCTAGTTCTGTTCTAGTTCTGTTCTAGTTCTGTTCTAGTTTTGTTCTACTTCTGTTCTAGTTCTGTTCTAGTTCTGTTCTAGTTTTGTTCTACTTCTGTTCTAGTTCTGTTCTAGTTCTGTTCTAGTTCTGTTCTAGTTCTGTTCTAGTTCTGTTCTAGTTCCGTTCTAGTTCTGTTCTAGTTCTATTCTGGTTCTATTCTAGTTCTCTTCTAGTTCTGTTCTAGTTCTGTTCTAGTTCTGTTCTAGTTCTGTTCTAGTTCTGTTCTAGTTCTGTTCTAGTTCTGTTCTAGTTCTGTTCTAGTTCTGTTCTAGTTCTGTTCTAGTTCTGTTCTAGTTCAGTTATAGTTCAGTTCTAGTTCTGTTCTAGTTCTGTTCTAGTTCTGTTCTGGTTCTGTTCTAGTTCTGTTCTAGTTCTGTTCTAGTTCTGTTCTAGTTCTGTTCTAGTTCTGTTCTAGTTCTGTTCTAGTTCTGTTCTAGTTCAGTTATAGTTCAGTTCTAGTTCTGTTCTAGTTCTGTTCTAGTTCTGCTCTAGTTCTGTTCTAGTTCTGTTCTAGTTCTGTTCTAGTTCTGTTCTAGTTCTGTTCTAGTTCTGTTCTAGTTCTGTTCTTCTTCTGTTCTAGTTCTGTTCTAGTTCTGTTCTAGTTCTGTTCTAGTTCTGTTGTAGTTCTGTTCTAGTTCTGTTCTAGTTCAGATCTTCTCTGTTCTAGTTCTGCTCTGTTCTAGTTCTTCTCTGTTCTAGTTCTTCTCTGTTCTAGTTCTTTTCTGTTCTAGTTCAGTTCTAGTTCAGTTCTAGTTCAGTTCTAGTTCAGTTCTAGTTCAGTTCTAGTTCAGTTCTAGTTCAGTTCTAGTTCAGTTCTAGTTCAGTTCTAGTTCAGTTCTAGTTCAGTTCTAGTTCAGTTCTAGTTCAGTTCTAGTTCAGTTCTAGTTCAGTTCTAGTTCAGTTCTAGTTCAGTTCTAGTTCAGTTCTAGTTCAGTTCTAGTTCAGTTCTAGTCAGTTCTAGTTCAGTTCTAGTTCAGTTCTAGTTCAGTTCTGTTCTAGTTCAGTTCTAGTTCAGTTCTAGTTCAGTTCTAGTTCAGTTCTAGTTCTAGTTCAGTTCTAGTTCAGTTCTAGTTCAGTTCTAGTTCAGTTCTAGTTCAGTTCTAGTTCAGTTCTAGTTCAGTTCTAGTTCAGTTCTAGTTCAGTTCTAGTTCAGTTCTAGTTCAGTTCTAGTTCAGTTCTAGTTCAGTTCTAGTTCAGTTCTAGTTCTAGTTCTAGTTCTGTTCTAGTTCTGTTCTAGTTCTGTTCTAGTTCTGTTCTAGTTCTGTTCTAGTCTGTTCTGTTCTGTTCTGTTCTAGTTCTGTTCTGTTCTAGTTCTGTTCTAGTTCTGTTCTAGTTCTGTTCTAGTTCTGTTCTAGTTCTGTTCTAGTTCTGTTCTAGTTCTGTTCTAGTTCTGTTCTAGTTCTGTTCTAGTTCTGTTCTAGTTCTGTTCTAGTTCTGTTCTAGTTCTGTTCTAGTTCTGTTCTAGTACTGTTCTAATTCTGTTCTAGTTCTGTTCTAGTTCTGTTCTAGTTCTGTTCTAGTTCTGTTCTGTTCTGTTCTGTTCTGTTCTAGTTCTGTTCTAGTTCTGTTCTAGTTTCTGTTCTAGTTCTGTTCTAGTTCTGTTCTAGTTCTGTTCTAGTTCTGTTCTAGTTCTGTTCTAGTTCTGTTCTAGTTCTGTTCTAGTTCTGTTCTAGTTCCGTTCTAGTTCTGTTCTAGTTCTGTTCTAGTTCTGTTCTAGTTCTGCTCTAGTTCTGTTCTAGTTCTGTTCTAGTTCTGTTGTAGTTCTGTTCTAGTTCTGTTCTAGTTCTGCTCTAGTTCTGCTCTAGTTCTGTTCTAGTTCTGTTCTAGTTCTGTTCTAGTTCTGTTCTAGTTCTGTTCTGTTCTAATTCTGTTCTAGTTCTGTTCTAGTTCTGTTCTAGTTCTGTTCTGTTCTAGTTCTGTTCTAGTTCAGTTCTGTTCTGTTCTGTTCTGTTCTGTTCTGTTCTGTTCTGTTCTGTTCTGTTCAGTTCTAGTTCAGTTCTAGTTCTAGTTCTGTTCTAGTTCTGTTCTAGTTCTGTTCTAGTTCTGTTCTAGTTCTGTTCTAGTTCTGTTCTAGTTCTGTTCTAGTTCTGTTCTAGTTCTGTTCTAGTTCTGTTCAGTTCTAGTTCAGTTCTAGTTCTGTTCTAGTTCTGTTCTAGTTCAGTTCTAGTTCAGTTCTAGTTCAGTTCTAGTTCAGTTCTAGTTCAGTTCTAGTTCAGTTCTAGTTCAGTTCTAGTTCAGTTCTAGTTCAGTTCAAGTTCAGTTCTAGTTCAGTTCTAGTTCAGTTCTAGTTCAGTTCTAGGTCAGTTCTAGTACAGTTCTAGTTCAATTCTAGTTCAGTTCTAGTTCAGTTCTAGTTCAGTTCTAGTTCAGTTCTAGTTCAGTTCTAGTTCAGTTCTAGTTCAGTTCTAGTTCAGTTCTAGTTCAGTTCTAGTTCAGTTCTTGTTCAGTTCTAGTTCAGTTCTAGTTCAGTTCTAGTTCAGTTCTAGTTCAGTTCTAGTTCAGTTCTAGTTCAGTTCTAGTTCAGTTCTAGTTCAGTTCTAGTTCAGTTCTAGTTCAGTTCTAGTTCAGTTCTAGTTCAGTTCTAGTTCAGTTCTAGTTCAGTTCTAGTTCAGTTCTAGTTCAGTTCTAGTTCAGTTCTAGTTCAGTTCTAGTTCAGTTCTAGTTCAGTTCTAGTTCAGTTCTAGTTTAGTTCTAGTTCAGTTCTAGTTCAGTATTAGTTCAGTTCTAATTCAGAACTAGTTCAGTTCTAGTTCTGTTCTAGTGCTTTTCCATTTCAGATGTTTTAAATAATTTAAATATTTGTTTTTATTTCAGGTGATGCCCGCGGTCGCATTTATTCCTGGTGTGTTACTGAACAACCAGGACGGGGTGTGGCGGATCATTGGCTAAAGGATGAGGGAGCCGATCAATGTGTTAAGTGTCATGTTAAGTAAGTAGCACTTTACAAAATACTCGACTTTTAAAATCGCATATAAAAACAAAAACCTAAATAATACAATAAACTTACTCTGTTATTGTACGTAATGGAATTTTTGGAAAATTATAGAATTCATGTACTAGTTCTGACAAAACTTTATCTTAAAATGGTTTTATGACTTCCTATCTTTAGACTTTTTACTGAAACTGTTATATTTATTCTCTTTTAGGCGTCCCAAAGAAGTTAGACTTTCGCGTATTCTATCCTTTAGTGAGCATTTTTCTTAAAAATGTGAATTTTTTAAAGGTGGTAAAGAATTTTTAGTAAAATTTTTAGTTGTTGAACTAATTAATCCAACATTTTTAAAGCATGTTTGTTTAAATTAAAAAAATATATATATTCGTTTATTATAGAATTTACAAAATAGTTTTACTAACACCGTTGAAAACTTTTAGTTTAAATTTTAACACGCTTTTTTAACAAATTCTTATCAAATTCGCTAGCCAAACTTAGCGTCAAAATTGAGTGGCAAAAATATAACCTATAAATATAAACTTAATTAAGGGCTTAAGCGTCATATACGTAATTAAGAAAGCTTTCATATTGAGAAAAACTTCATATCCAATATCGAAAGTTTTAATTATTAACAAAGAAAATTGTCCGCAATTTTATTTCAAAGTCGACTTGATCGGCTCTTTTGTAAGATTTTGATAAAAATATCGAAAGTTCGAACTTATGTTTAAAACAATTTTGAAGCTGTTTTTTATACATTTCGATAAAATGGAAATTTCTCAGAACTAGACTATAGACTAGACTATAGACTAGACTGTAGACTAGACTATAGACTAGACTAGACTAAGACTACTAGACTAGACTATAGACTAGACTATAGACTAGACTAGACTATAGACTAGACTATAGACTAGACTATAGACTAGACTATAGACTAGACTATAGACTAGACTATAGACTAGACTATAGACTAGACTATAGACTAGACTATGGACTAGACTATAGACTAGGCTATATAGACTAGACTATAGACTAGACTATAGACTAGACTATAGACTAGACTATAGACTAGGCTATAGACTAGACTATAGACTAGACTATAGACTAGATATAGACTAGATATAGACTAGGCTATAGACTAGACTATAGACTAGACTATAGACTAGACTATAGACTAGACTATAGACTAGACTATAGACTAGACTATAGACTAGACTATAGACTAGACTATAGACTAGACTATAGACTAGACTATAGACTAGACTATAGACTAGACTATAGACTAGACTATAGACTAGACTATAGACTAGACTATAGACTAGACTATAGACTAGACTATAGACTAGACTATAGACTAGACTATAGACTAGACTATAGACTAGACTATAGACTAGACTATAGACTAGACTATAGACTAGACTATAGACTTGACTATAGACTAGACTATAGACTAGACTATAGACTTGACTATAGACTAGACTATAGACTAGACTATAGACTAGATTATAGACTAGACTATGGACTAGACTATAAAAAGAGAGAATTCCGAAGAATCTCTATAAAAAGAGATAATTTCGAGAATTCTCTATAAAAAGAGAGAATTTAAAAGATTCTCTATAAAAAGAGAGAATTTAAAAGATTCTCTATAAAAAGAGAGAAGTTTGAAAATTTTTTATAAAAGGAGAGAATTTCGAAAATTCTCTATAAAAGTCGATAATTTCGAAAATTTTCTATAAAAATAGAGAATTTCGAAAATTTTCTATAAAAATAGAGAATTTCGAAAATTTTCTATAAAAATAGAGAATTTCGAAAATTTTCTATAAAAATAGAGAATTTCGAAAATTTTCTATAAAAATAGAGAATTTCGAAAATTTTCTATAAAAATAGAGAATTTCGAAAATTTTCTATAAAAATAGAGAATTTCGAAAATTTTCTATAAAAATAGAGAATTTCGAAAATTGTCTATAAAAATAGAGAATTTCGAAAATTTTCTATAAAAATAGAGAATTTCGAAAATTTTCTATAAAAATAGAGAATTTCGAAAATTTTCTATAAAAATAGAAAATTTCGAAAATTTTCTATAAAAATAGAGAATTTCGAAAATTTTCTATAGAAATAGAGAATTTCGAAAATTTTCTATAGAAATAGAGAATTTCGAAAATTTTCTATAGAAATAGAGAATTTCGAAAATTTTCTATAGAAATAGAGAATTTCGAAAATTTTCTATAGAAATAGAGAATTTCGAAAATTTTCTATAGAAATAGAGAATTTCGAAAATTTTCTATAGAAATAGAGAATTTCGAAAATTTTCTATAGAAATAGAGAACTTCGAAAATTTTCTATAGAAATAGAGAACTTCGAAAATTTTCTATAGAAATAGAGAATTTCGAAAATTTTCTATAAAAATAGAGAATTTCGAAAATTTTCTATAAAAATAGAGAATTTCGAAAATTTTCTATAAAAATAGAGAATTTCGAAAATTTTCTATAAAAATAGAGAATTTCGAAAATTTTCTATAAAAATAGAGAATTTCGAAAATTTTCTATAAAAATAGAGAATTTCGAAAATTTTCTATAAAAATAGAGAATTTCGAAAATTTTCTATAAAAATAGAGAATTTCGAAAATTTTCTATAAAAATAGAGAATTTCGAAAATTTTCTATAAAAATAGAGAATTTCGAAAATTTTCTATAAAAATAGAGAATTTCGAAAATTTTCTATAAAAATAGAGAATTTCGAAAATTTTCTATAGAAATAGAGAATTTCGAAAAATTTCTATAAAAATAGAGAGAGTTTCGTGGATTGTTTTTAAAAAAGAGAAATTTTTCTTTTCTATTATTCTCTCTTAATTTTAATATAATATTTACTTTATTTTTCAGATTCAACTTATACGAACGCAAACATCATTGTCGCAATTGTGGTCAAGTGTTTTGTAATAAATGCAGTCGTTTTGAATCGGAAATATCACGTCTACGCATTATAAAACCCGTTAGAGTGTGTCAGGCCTGTTATGGACAATTAAGAACGAATTCGGTAGACAATTAATAGAGAGATGTGTTTTTTTTTAGAGAATTTAACATACAACAGCAACAAAATACATATAAGTTATTAATTGAAAAGAGTAAATTGTACCTTTTTAAAAAACACATACACACATACATTACACACTTACATAAATTAATTACGAAAACAAAAAAGAAAGAAAAAAATTAAACCAAATTATTAAAATAAATCAATAATAAATTAAGTTTAAATATAAATATTGAAAACAAATAGAACAAATACTTTAAATATAAAAATAAAAAAACAACACTCCCCCTTATAAAATGCTCCCCGCCCGACCCTTGTCTGACATAAAGTGTATATTATAAAAAAAAATTAGTAAATATTTCATATGAATGGATTTTTGTTGTTAATTTTATATGTGAAAAAAAAAATCGAGAAAAAAATTTAGATTAGTTTTTTATGTAATTTATGATATTGTTTTTTTTATAATTTATTGTAACTTGTTATTATTTATATATAATTTTTTTTTAATGTTTAATATTTATAAAAGAAAAAGGCTGTTTATTATTTATTATTTCTTATTTGGACAAATCCTAGTGTGTAAAAAAAAACTGATTTAACTTTTGCAACACAAAACATCTTTTTTATATAAAAAGACATTTTGTTTCGAAAAAAACCCTTTTTTAGCTGTAATTATTTAATTTTATGTCTTTTTAGTTAATTCATTATTTATTACATTGATTGTAAATTTTTTTATGTTTGTTTTTTTAATTTATATTTTTGTATTTATTAAAAGTAAATTTTATATTTGTTTAAAAAGAAAACTATTAAATATACGTATAACCATTTAAATTATAAAAAAAAATAATTATATTAAGATAAAGACAATTTATAAGTATAAAAGAACAAACCAAATACTTTAAAACAAAAAAAAAAAACACACAATAATGTATTCTTTTTTAATTTTTTAAAGAAACAGAAGCCAATAATTTTGTTTAGTTGTGGGAAAAATTATAGTCCAAATGAGTTAAAAAATGTAAGAAAGACTAGACTATAAACTATAAACTAGACTATAAACTAGACCGTAGACTCTACCGTAGACTAGAATATAGACTATAGAGTAGACTGAATCCTAGACTAGACTATAGACAAGACTATAAACTAGACTACAGACTAGACTAAATACTAGACTGTAGACTAGATTATCGAATAGTCTATTGACTAGACTATAGACTACACCATCGATTTTACTATAGACAAGACTATAGAATAAACTATAGACTAGATTATAAACTATATAGGTATATAGACTATACAATATACTATAGACTAGACTATAGACTAGAGTATAGACTAGGCTATAAACTAGACTATAGACTGGAGTATAGACTAGAGTATAGACTAGACTATAAACTATACTATAGACTAGAGTATAGACTATAGACTAGACTATAGACTAGACTATAGACTAGACTATAGACTAGACTAGACTAGACTATAGACTAGACTATAGACTAGACTATAGACTAGACTATAGACTAGACTATAGACTAGACTATAGACTAGACTATAGACTAGACTATAGACTAGACTATAGACTAGACTATAGACTAGACTATAGACTAGACTATAGACTAGACTATAGACTAGACTATAGACTAGACTATAGACTAGACTATAGACTAGACTATAGACTAGACTATAGACTAGACTATAGACTAGACTATAGACTAGACTATAGACTAGACTATAGACTAGACTATAGACTAGACTATAGACTAGACTATAGACTAGACTAGAGACTAGAGACTATAGACTAGACTAGACTATAGACTAGACTAGACTATAGACTAGACTAGACTATAGACTAGACTAGACTATAGACTAGACTAGACTATAGACTAGACTAGACTAGACTATAGACTAGACTAGACTATAGACTAGACTATAGACTAGACTATAGACTAGACTATAGACTAGACTATAGACTAGACTATAGACTAGACTATAGACTAGACTATAGACTAGACTATAGACTAGACTATAGACTAGACTATAGACTAGACTATAGACTAGACTATAGACTAGACTATAGACTAGACTATAGACTAGACTATAGACTAGACTATAGACTAGACTATAGACTAGACTATAGAGACTATAGACTAGACTATAGACTAGACTATAGACTAGACTATAGACTAGACTATAGACTAGACTATAGACTAGACTATAGACTAGACTATAGACTAGACTATAGACTAGACTATAGACTAGACTATAGACTAGACTAGACTATAGACTAGACTATAGACTAGACTATAGACTAGACTATAGACTAGACTATAGACTAGACTATAGACTAGACTATAGACTAGACTATATGACTAGACTATAGACTAGACTATAGAACTAGACTATAGACTAGACTATAGACTAGACTATAGACTAGACTATAGACTAGAACTATAGACTAGACTATAGACTAGACTATAGACTAGACTATAGACTAGACTATAGACTAACTATAGACTAGACTATAGACTAGACTATAGACTAGACTATAGACGACTTAGACTAGACTATAGACTAGACTATAGACTAGACTATAGACTATACTGTATGACTAGACTGTAGACTAGACTATAGACTAGACTATAGACTAGACTATAGACTAGACTATAGACTAGACTATATACCAGACTATAGACTAGACTATAGACTAGACTATAGACTAGACTATAGACTAGACTATAGACTAGACTATAGACTAGACTATAGACTAGACTATAGACTAGACTATAGACGAGACTATAGACTAGACTATAGACTAGACTATAGACTAGACTAGACTAGACTATACTGTAGACTAAAGACTAGACTGTAGACTAAAGATTAGACTGTAGACTAGACTATAGTATAGACTATAGGCTAAACTATAGACTAGATTATATAATCGACTGTAGACTGGACTATGGAGTCGACTTTAAACTAGACTATAGACTACACTTTATGCTATACATAGTCTATCAATAGACTATAATTTAGACTGGACTATAAATTAGACTATAGACTTTACATTAGACTAGACTACAGACTGGTATACAGACTACGTTTTAGACAAGACTAAATAGTTTATAGTTTAGTCTATAGTCTATAATGTAGTCTACTCTATAGTATTGTCTAAAGTCTAGTTTATAGTCCAGTCTATAGTCTAGTCTATAGTCCAGTCTTTAGTCTAGTCTATAGTCTAGTCTATAGTTTAGTCTATAGTCTAGTCTATAGTTTGGTCTATAGTCTAGTCTATAGTCTTGTTTATAGTCTAGACAAGTTTTTTCTATGATCTAGTCTATAGTCTAGTCAATAGACTAGTATATAGTCTAGTCTTTTGTCTATATAGATTATATGGACTAGACAAAAGACAAGATCATAGAATGGATTATAGACTAGACTACAGACTAGAATATAGACTAGACTACAGACTAGACTATAGACTAGACTATCGACTAGACTATAGAGAAGACTATAGACTAGACTGTAGACTAGACTAAAGACTAGACTATAGACAATACTATAGACTAGACTACATTATAGACTATAGTTTAGTCTATAAACTATAAACTGTACAATAGACTAAGCAATATTCTAGACTATTAACTAGTTTTTAGACTATAAACTAGACTATTGAATAGACTATATAATAGATTATAGACTATAATATAGATTAGACTATAGAATGAACTATAAACTCGACTATAGACTAGGCACTAAACTAGAATATTAACTAAACTGTATACTATACTATAGACTACGGTTTAGACAAGACTATAAACTTGACAATAGACTAGAATATAAACTAGACAATAGTCTATAGACTAGAATGTAAACTAGAATGTAGACTACACTATAGATTGGCCTATAGACTAGATTGTAGAATACACTTAGCCTAGACTATATACCATTGTCTCGCCTATAGTGTAGTCTATTGTCTGGTCCATAATCATATCTTTAGTCTAGTTTATAGTCTAGTCTATAGTTTTGTCTGCAGTCTTGTCTATATTCTAGTCTGTATACTAGTCTATAAACCAGTCTAGCCTATATTCTGGTATTTCGTCTATTTTTAAAATAATTTCAAAAATGTTCATAACTTTAAAAAGTTTATTTAAAGTTTAGTTAATGCTTTTACGACCAAAACTCATTTCGTTTTTTCTAAAATAAAACAACTATTTTTTATTAGCAAAATTTTCGAAAATAAAAGAAACCAAAATTAGGAAAACATATCCCTAAAACCAAGCAATGCTTAAAATCTTTAAAGAAAAATTGAAACAACAAAAAAAACAATAATTTATTAATTGATACAATGCTTATACAATATTTACAAAAAACCAAGATACCAAAAAAAAAAAAAAACTATTTCTAAACTAATTTTGTTAAAAGAAAAAAAAACAAAAAAATATATTTATTGAAAACAATACAATAATTGGCATTAATTAAAGAAAAAAAATATATAAATTATTATTGAAAAAGAAAAACAAAATTATAGCAAATGAAAAAAAAAAACATATTTAGTCATTAAAAGAAAAATACAACAACACATTAAGAAAAAAAGTATTATTGAAAAATTATAGCAAAAATAAAAGTTTAAATGAAAATTATAGTGAAAAATAAACAAAAAATGCTAAGAGAAAAATTAATAAAAAAAATATATAAAAAAAATATAACAAAAGTGTTTGTTTTTAAAGAAGTCGAATACTTTTGTAAAACCGTTACATTTTTCAAATATTTGTTTCTACTTTTACGCATAAATTTCTAACAACTGGCAACTTTGTTGTTTAAATTTGTTTCACTCAAATAAATTTATATTTTCTCTCTCTCTCTCTCTCCGTCTCTCAGTATTTCTTTCAATCCATGTTTTTTTCATTATCATTCCTTATCTTTCTTTATTCTCTTTTATTTAAAAATAAATACAACCACGAATGGTATTTTAATCATCATACTAAGTAGGGATGCCAATCCCGAAATCCCGATCCCGAAAATCCCGGGATTTTTCAAGATTGGCAAATCCCGAATCCCGGGATTTGGAAAATAAATCCCGGGATTTTTTCGGGATTAGGATTTGTTTCAAAAAACTGTTTTTATTTTCTTTTTTTGAGCCATAATTTTCATTAATTTGAAAATTACGATCTTATTTTATTTTTGACTCATGCAAAACAAAATTCCGCAGAGCTAATTTTATACATATTTGAACCTTTTATTTTTTAAAGTGGTATGAGTCCATACACATAGCACATATAAATTTATTTATTCACTTCGTTTTTATACCTTACACCACTTTAGTGGGTAGGGTATATTGGGTTTGTGCTGATGTTTGTTACACACAATAATATTGGTCCTATACCTTAAAGTATACCAATCGGCTCAGAATCATTTTCTGAGTCGATTTAGCTATGTCCGTCCGTCTGTCCGTGTAAACCTTGTAATCAAACTACAGCAATTTTGAAGATAATTCAATGAAATTTTGCATGATCTTCTATTGTACTAGAGACGGATCCTATTGAAAATGGATAACATCGGTCCAATATTTGACCTAGCCCCCATACAACTGAACCCCCCAAATAGGGTTTTTAAGTTCATAATTATGTTCAATATACTCGTAACTCGACAAAAAGCTGCAAAACCAAGTTCTATACTAGCCTTCATGACCCTGATGTATTTTTTGATGATGCGGCCTCATTTGACCCTAGCCCCTATGCAAAGCCCCCTTCGAAATATGACTTAAATGTACACAATTTTATTCAACAAAAAATAGCTAAATTATATCTGAGGCAAGGTACAATTCAACTTAGATGCTTTATTATGAACAATAAATCACATTTTATTTTTATAACTGGTGTAGGGTATGGTAGGCTTCGCCCAACTATAACTTTTTACTTGTTAGCACATTGCAATGTTGGTCGTAGACCGACCCAAAAAGTATACACATTCTGTGTCTGTAAGCTGAAAACACGAGTTAGAAGACTCATTCTATTTGGGCTGCAAATTTGGAACAAAATTGACACAAAAAAACCTAATTGGACCTCCTCTGAAAATCACATTGATGCTGATATTAATATCAATACATTACAATATTTTGATGGTGGGTATTTAATTTCGGCACAGTCGAATACAAACTTTATTTTTCAATACTAGAGGATTTTACATTTCTAACTTTCTACAAATCTGAATGATACCGGTAAAGGTAAATTACCTTGTTCTGAATGCACCTAAAATTTTAAATTAATACTACGAATATAATAATATGTTCCAAAACTAATATGTATTTTGAGTAAAATTCCAAATATTTTTCAAAGAATAGGTTCTAAATTGATGTTCGAATAATTGAATTGGTATCTGTTATAATTATTAGTTCACGTGGAACAGTATGAGGTTTTAAAAAGTGCTTATGTCTAATTTCGGAACTTGATATTTATTTTATTTAGGAAGTAAGTATGTATTTAAAAAGTTTCAGAAATTATTCAATTCTGAAAGTTTTTATTTAAAAATTGGAATTAATTGGATTGTTTTAATTTAAATATATCTTCTGTCTGTTAAATTTCCACAAAATTAAACAATTTTCTTTACAAATATGATGATTTAAAGATTTTCATATATAAAATAATTAAATTCATGTAATCCCGAAATCCCGTAAAATCCCGAAATACCGAAAAATCCCGGGATCCCGAAAAATCCCGGGATCCCGAAATATCCCGGGATCCCGGGATTGCAATTTTCAAAATCCCGAATCCCGGGATTTGTAAAAGCCAGTCCCGTTTGGCATCCCTAATACTAAGTCAATGGTTTAATCAACTAGTTTGTTTATTTTTGGTTTCAAACACTCATGAAAATATTTCCATCCACAATGTTAAAGTTGCCACCCGTTTATTTTTATTGGAGAGAAACCAAAAATGAGGAATTTTAAAAATTTAGTAAAAATTTTCGAAATTCTCTATTTTTATAGAACATTTTCGAAATTCTCTATTTTTTAGAAAATTTTCGAAATTCTTTATTTTTATAGAACAATTTCGAAATTCTCTATTTTTATAAAAAATTTTCGAAATTCTCTATTTTTATAGAAAATTTTCGAAATTCTCTATTTTTTATAGAAAATTTTCGAAATTCTCTATTTTTTATAGAAAATTTTCGAAATTCTCTATTTTTTATAGAAAATTTTCGAAATTCTCTATTTTTTATAGAAAATTTTCGAAATTCTCTATTTTTTATAGAAAATTTTCGAAATTCTCTATTTTTTATAGAAAATTTTCGAAATTCTCTATTTTTTATAGAAAATTTTCGAAATTCTCTATTTTTTATAGAAAATTTTCGAAATTCTCTATTTTTTATAGAAAATTTTCGAAATTCTCTATTTTTTATAGAAAATTTTCGAAATTCTCTATTTTTATAGAAAATTTTCGAAATGCTCTATTTTTACAGAAAATTTTCGAAATTCTCTATTTCTATAGAAACTTTTCGAAATTCTCTATTTCTATAGAAGATTTTCGAAATTCTCTATTTCTATAGAAAATTTTCGAAATTCTCTATTTCTATAGAAAATTTTCGAAATTCTCTATTTTTATAGAAAATTTTCGAAATTCTCTATTTTTATAGAAAATTTTCGAAATTCTCTATTTTTATAGAAAATTTTCGAAATTCTCTATTTTTATAGAAAATTTTCGAAATTCTCTATTTTTATAGAAAATTTTCGAAATTCTCTATTTCTTATAGAAAATTTCGAAATTCTCTGTTTCTATAGAAAATTTTCGAATTTCTCTATTTCCATAGAAAATCTTCGAAATTCTCTGTTTCTATAGAAAATTTTCAAAATTCTCTATTTCTATAGAAAAATTTCAAAATTCTCTATTTCTATAGAAAATTTTCGAAATTCTCTATTTCTATAGAAAATTTTCGAAACTCTCTATTTCAATAGAAAATTTTCGAAATTCTCGTTTTTTATAGACAATTTTCTAATCGAAATTCTCCATTTTTATTGACAATTTTCGAATCGAAATTCTCTATTTTATAGACAATTTTCGAATCGAAATTCTCTATTTTTATAGAAAATTTTCGAAACGAAATTCTCTATTTTTATAGACAATTTTCGAATCAAAATTCTCTATTTTTATAGACAATTTTCGAATCAAAATTCACTATTTTTATAGAAAATTTTCGAAATTATCTAATTCTATAGAAATTTTTTTAAATTCTCTATTTCTATAGAAATTTTTTGAAATTCTCAATTTCAATAGAAAATTTTCTAAATTCTCTCTTTAAATAGAAAATTTTCGATATTATCAATTTTTATAGAAAATTTTCGAATTTCCGGACGGACATGGCTAGATTATCATAGAATCTAATAAAAACCTGGAGTATATAATATGTTCAAAACATACCTTTACATAACTGGAATTTCAATTATCCAAAATAGGAATTAATATCTCCACAAGCAATCTGGCCACTCTCCACAATTTTAGTTAAACATCTGTTTATTTACTCCAACATTAAAGTACTTGTGTTAATTTTTTTTTTGTATTTTAATTTTTCGGATCAGTCACAATAAAAATGGCAACCATAACGGACGAAGAGTGGGAAGAATACAAGGTACGATCATTCGATCAGTTTTATTTTCATTTTAAATTGAAAAAATAAGAACAAAATTATTAAAATATAATACAACAATAATTTTGCAGAAAAAAAACAATAAAGTGTACGGCGATGAAGGCGAGGAACGGCGTAGACGTGCCATCGTGGCTCAGCGTAAGAAAATCGTCGAGGAACATAATCTAAAATATAAAAAAGGTGAAGTTGAATATCAGGGACGTCTTAATTCCATGTCCGATTATACGGATGAAGAAAGAACACGCATGCATGGTTTTCAAATGACATGAACAAAATCAAAAAAAAAATAAGAAAACAAAAACAAAACTTTCGACGTGCGTGTCTGGACTGATAAGAAAAAATTTGATAATTTTCTAAGAAATTTTTAGTTTAGTTTAGTTAATTAAAGTAAATTTTTTTTATAAACATAACGCGTTTATGTTAAAAAGAAATTTTCATTTTTATGTTTGTTAAAAAAAAAAAAACTAAAAAACACATGCAGTATATTGTAATAATGATGTTAAATGTAAACAATAATAAAGATTACTACAAATTTAACATAAATTTGGTTATTTTTCACATGACAGCTGTTAAGTTACATTAAACGTTAACACAGTTAATTTGGAGCACGAACTCTGTTAATTACTTTAAAAAAATGTCTGCGCCAGGCATGGGAAATTCAGCACTTTAGTACATTTTAATATCGTAAAATTACCGCAGAGCCCGCACGACAATTTCAGAACTTTTTCTAGTCTATAATCTAGTCTAAAGTATAGTCTAGTCTATAGTGTAGTATAGTCTAGTCTATATTTTAGACTATAGTCTAGGCTTCAGTCTAGTCTATAGTCGCGTCTAGACTTTAGTCTATAGTCTTGTATATAGTCCAGTCTATAGTCTAGTCTATTGTCTAATCTATTATATAGCCTAGACTATAGTCTAGTCTCTAGTCTAGTCTATAGTCTTGTCTATAGTCTAGTCTATAGTCTAGTCTATAGTCTAGTCTATAGTCTAGTCTATAGTCTAGTCTATAGTCTAGTCTATAGTCTAGTCTATAGTCTAGTCTATAGTCTAGTCTATAGTCTAGTCTATAGTCTAGTCTATAGTCTAGTCTATAGTCTAGTCTATAGTCTAGTCTATAGTCTAGTCTAGTCTAGTCTATAGTCTAGTCTATAGTCTAGTCTATAGTCTAGTCTATAGTCTAGTCTATAGTCTAGTCTATAGTCTAGTCTATAGTCTAGTCTATAGTCTAGTCTATAGTCTAGTCTATAGTCTAGTCTATAGTCTAGTCTATAGTCTAGTCTATAGTCTAGTCTAGTCTAGTCTATAGTCTAGTCTATAGTCTAGTCTATAGTCTAGTCTATAGTCTAGTCTATAGTCTAGTCTATAGTCTAGTCTATAGTCTAGTCTATAGTCTAGTCTAGTCTATAGTCTAGTCTAGTCTATAGTCTAGTCTAGTCTATAGTCTAGTCTGTAGTCTAGTCTATAGTCTAGTCTGTAGTCTAGTCTATAGTCTAGTCTATAGTCTAGTCTATAGTCTAGTCTATAGTCTAGTCTATAGTCTAGTCTATAGTCTAGTCTATAGTCTAGTCTATAGTCTAGTCTATAGTCTAGTCTATAGTCTAGTCTATAGTCTAGTCTATAGTCTAGTCTATAGTCTAGTCTATAGTCTAGTCTATAGTCTAGTCTATAGTCTAGTCTATAGTCTAGTCTATAGTCTAGTCTTAGTAGTCTATAGTCTAGTCTATAGTCTAGTCTATAGTCTAGTCTATAGTCTAGTCTATAGTCTAGTCTATAGTCTAGTCTATAGTCTAGTCTATAGTCTAGTCTATAGTCTAGTCTATAGTCTAGTCTATAGTCGAGTCCTATAGTCGAGTCTATAGTCTAGTCTATAGTCTAGTCTATAGTCTAGTCTATAGTCTAGTCTATAGTCCTAGTCTATAGTCTAGTCTATAGTCTAGTCCTATAGTCTAGTCTATAGTCTAGTCTATAGTCTAGTCTATAGTCCTAGTCTATAGTCTAGTCTATAGTCTAGTCTATAGTCTAGTCATAGTCTAGTCTATAGTCTAGTCATAGTCTAGTCTATAGTCTAGTCTATAGTCTAGTCTATAGTCTAGTCTATAGTCTAGTCTATAGGCTAGTCTATCGTCTAGTCTATAGTCTAGTCTATAGTCTAGTCTATAGTCTAGTCTATAGTCTAGTCTATAGTCTAGTCTATAGTCTAGTCTATAGTCCTAGTCTATAGTCTAGTCTATAGTCTAGTCTATAGTCTAGTCTATAGTCTAGTCTATAGTCTAGTCTATAGTCTAGTCTATAGTCTAGTCTATAGTCTAGTCTATAGTCTAGTCTATAGTCTAGTCTATAGTCTAGTCTATAGTCTAGTCTATAGTCTAGTCTATAGTCTAGTCTATAGTCTAGTCTATAGTCTAGTCTATAGTCTAGTCTATAGTCTAGTCTATAGTCTAGTCTATAGTCTAGTCAATAGTCTAGTCTATAGTCTAGTCTATAGTCTAGTCTATAGTCTAGTCTATAGTCTAGTCTATAGTCTAGTCTATAGTCTAGTCTATAGTCTAGTCTATAGTCTAGTCTATAGTCTAGTCTATAGTCTAGTCTATAGTCTAGTCTATAGTCTAGTCTATAGTCTAGTCTATAGTCTAGTCTATAGTCTAGTCTATAGTCTAGTCTATAGTCTAGTCTATAGTCTAGTCTATAGTCTAGTCTATAGTCTAGTCTATAGTCTAGTCTATAGTCTAGTCTATAGTCTAGTCTATAGTCTAGTCTATAGTCTAGTCTATAGTCTAGTCTATAGTCTAGTCTATAGTCTAGTCTATAGTCTAGTCTATAGTCTAGTCTATAGTCTAGTCTATAGTCTAGTCTATAGTCTAGTCTATAGTCTAGTCTATAGTCTAGTCTATAGTCTAGTCTATAGTCTAGTCTATAGTCTAGTCTATAGTCTAGTCTATAGTCTAGTCTATAGTCTAGTCTATAGTCGAGTCTATAGTCTAGTCTATAGTCGAGTCTATAGTCTAGTCTATAGTCTAGTCCATAGTCTAGTCTATAGTCTAGTCTATAGTCGAGTCTATAGTCTAGTCTATAGTCTAGTCTATAATCTAGTCTATAGTCTAGTCTATAGTCTAGTCTATAGTCTAGTTTATAGTCTAGTCTATAGTCTAGTCTATAATCTAGTCTATAGTCTAGTCTATAGTCTAGTCTATAGTCTAGTTTATAGTCTAGTCTATAGTCTAGTCTATAGTTTAGTCTATAGTCTAGTCTATAGTCTAGTCTATAGTCTAGTCTATAGTCTAGTCTATAGTCTAGTCTATAGTCTAGTCTATAGTCTAGTCTATAGTCGAGTCTATAGTCTAGTTTATAGTCTAGTCTATAGTCTAGTCTATAGTCTAGTCTATAGTCTAGTCTATAGTCTAGTCTATAGTCTAGTCTATAGTCTAGTCTATAGTCTAGTCTATAGTCTAGTCTATAGTCTAGTCTATAGTCTAGTCTATAGTCTAGTCTATAGTCTAGTCTATAGCTTAGTCTATAGTCTAGTCTATAGTCTAGTCTATAGTCTAGTCTATAGTCTAGTCTATAGTCTAGTCTATAGTCTAGTCTATAGTCTAGTCTATAGTCTAGTCTATAGTCTAGTCTATAGTCTAGTCTATAGTCTAGTCTATAGTCTAGTCTATAGTCTAGTCTATAGTCTAGTCTATAGTCTAGTCTATAGTCTAGTCCAGCGGTTCCCACCGTTTTTTACTTCGCGGACCCCTTGAGGAATTTATTTAATTTCACGGACCTCCATACATATTTTGATATATTATTGTTATAAATAACACTGTGATACAAAAGTGAAGAAAAATAAAATGCAGTCGTTCTCATATACCAATTCTATTTCGTTATGGTCCATAGAGTACGAATATATTTTTAGTTTTTCCCTATCACTTCGTTAACTTACTTTTTAAGAGCAAAAGATGCGAAAAAGAGCCATTTTTGAAGTTTTAAATTTGAAAAATCATAAGTTTAGTAGTTTTCATCCGATTTTCAAATCCGATATTTTTTTTAATGATACAAGTGTTGCCTTTTAATCAAAAAAAAGAAATCCAAAATTTATGGTCAAATGTCTGAGTTACGGTCGTTTAAGTAAAAAACTCATACTTTTTTAAAAAATTTTCATTTTCATCATGCTCTACTTTGGCCATGAGGCAGTGAGTTCATCTTTTATTACTTTCCTGAAGAATCACATAAAGGAAGGTTTCTAAAACTTGTTATTTCATAAAAATCTATGAAAAACTGGATGATTTATGCCAATTTTTCTAATAGCATGTTCCTCGAATTTTTGGTTTTCTCCATACAAATTAATTTTTGCATAAAAATGTTTATAAACATTTTTTAAACTTGTTACAAAGAAAACCAGAAACATGAACATTTTTGTATGGAAGAAATATGCTATATTTTTATAAAACTGAGCACAACTCATAACCTTTTTCATCGATTATCATAAATTGACCATCATTGGAAACCCAACTTAATGTGCCTTTTTTCAAATGTAATAAAAGCTAAAGTTACTGCTTCATGGCCCACGTAGAGCAGTATGAAAATTAAAAATTGTTGGAAAAGTGTGAGTTTTTTTACTTAAATGGCCGTTACCAAGACATTAATCATAAATTTTGGATTTATTTTTTTGGGTTGAAAGACAACACTTGTATCTTTAAAACAAAATATCCAATTTGAAAATCGGTTGCAAACTACCAAACATATATTGTTTTAAAGTTAAAACTTCAAAAATAGCTCTTTTTCACATCTTTTGCTCTTAAAGAGGAACTAAACGAAGTGATCGGGAGAAATTAAAAATATATTCCTACTGAGAACCCCTTCATTTTTTTGCTGTATCACTGTGTAATTGTTCGTCCGAAAATTGTCTTAGTCCTGGTTCATAAACCCTATAAAATATTCCCGTACATTGAGAATATTTAGTATTTCGGAGATGTTTTCAATTGCATGGTTTTAAATATAGAATGACTTCTAACATGATGTTTAATTTTATGATCGTGAGAGCTTTCATGTTCATTTCTCGTCAAGGTAGCGAAAAGGTTTCTTTATCAAGTATTGTCGACATGTGCTTAAAGAGTCATGTTTCTAAATTTTTTTGCGATTGCATAGGAGTGAGCTGAGTATGTAAGCTAAGTTTTCGGGAAAATATGTGAAAGTTAGACTTCTTCGATGTTGTTGCGGAATGCGTTACCCACATAAAATATGACCTGAACTCTTTGCGAATGTACTGTGAATTTGGATCTTAAATTTGAATTTTAAAATACCTACGAATTATTTTACTGCGTGGTTTTGACTATTTACGCATAACGCTATGAATTTTCTGATGTTGATTTAATATGACCTGAACTCTTTGCGAATGTACTGTGAATTTGGATCTTAAATTTGAATTTTAAAATACCTACGAATTATTTTACTGCGTGGTTTTGACTATTTACGCATAACGCTATGAATTTTCTGATGTTGATTTAATAATATTGAACAACAAAATTAAGTTAAAATCTGTGTATCACGTCGGAATGGAATATTTATATTTAAAATTAACTAGATTAACACTATGAAATGTGACCTAACTTCATATTCCGGGATACCAGTATCAGTATTTAATTCTAAGGCAAATCATTATCCGTCTGCTATAAAAACACTTATTTCGATACATATACATTTATAAAAATTACAAATCACGTAATACTTTACTTTATAAAAGGGAAACAATAAATTTGTAGGGCCTAGCTTCATCCTGACCGAAACAATAAAATTCAAAGAGTCACCAACAAATCTGGGATTATTGAATAAAAATTGTGTATTTTAGTATTTATGAAAAATTTGGAGATATTTTTAATATTTTCTAACATATAGAGAATATTTTTTATTCATGATTTTTTTCGTTCGTCTTCGCGGACCCCCTAGGATTTTGCTACGGACCACTAGGGGTCCGCGGACCCCCTTTTGGGAACCGTTGGTCTAGTCTATAGTCTAGTCTATAGTCTAGTCTATAGTCTAGTCTATAGTCTAGTCTATAGTCTAGTCTATAGTCTAGTCTATAGTCTAGTCTATAGTCTACTCTATAGTCTGGTCTATAGTCCAGTTTAGTGCTTTAAAACCTAAATAAGTACTAATTTCAAAATGACAATTTGCCATGCCTGATCTATGCTTAACATTTCCACACACCGTGTTAATCTATGGTGTTTAACATTCTACGTGTTAAGTTGCGCTGTTAAGTAACATTAACACACCAATGCAGCATGAAATTATTTGAAAAAACTGTTATTTATTTATTCATTTTTTAATGGATTTTATTAAAATTATATTATTTATACCTGTTTGTATGTATATGTTGTTGTTGTTTAAAAAAATATATATTTCTATAAATGTATTTATATTCAGTATTTATGTCAAAATATATTTGTTTGTTGTTTTCATTTAAAATTGTTGTTTTCGTTTTTTTAATATTTTAAAAAAAAAAATACTTACTTGTTCAATGACATTGGACCAGCAATGACAACATATGGCACCCAAAAAATGTTTCAAATTCATTGGCTAAATATTTACTTATTAAAGTAAATCTAAATAATAGAAAGAAGAGAGAGAGACAAAAAAACAGCAAAACAAAATTAATTAAGTAAATAAATAACAGTGTTTTTGTTTTGCTGTCGACAAAGTCCGTTTATTTTCAAAAACACATTCTGAGATTTTGACTAAGATATGTTCTGACTAAAACTACGCTTTAGTGTTTCCCCTAACTGTAATTTTTTGTGTTAATTTTTCTTAATAGGTACATGATCAAAATATTGATTATATTTAGTACTTTGCACCCACAATTATGTTTCGTTTATTGTGTATATCTTTAAGTTATAAAAATAAACAAACAATTCTATTCTATTTAAAGAAAATTTTTGAGGGGGTACTAAATTATAAAAAAAAATTAAGTATCGAAAATGTGTATATTATTATATTATTGTATGGAACATATGTGTGTAATTCTTTTAATACAATGATCAAGTTTCTTAAAGAATGTTGTTCTAACAAAGTGAACTTTGAATTGATTCGTTATTTCCAGGGAAACCAAAAATATGCCATAACAAGTAAGAAAGTATAGTCGGGCGTGGCCGACCATATGATACCCTACACCAGTTATGAATATTAAATGTGATTTATTTTTCATAATAAAGCATTTATCTTCAATATTCCCTTGTTCCGATACATTTAAGCAATTTATGGATGAAAAACTAATTTTCTGAAAGAGGCTTTATATGGGGGCTAGGGGCAAATATGGACCAAGCCCGATATATGAATATATGAATATATTTATATTTACATAATATTTTATTGTGCTGAATTTCATCGCGATATTTGTGTTTATAAGTTAATTTGGGACATTCAAGTAATTTTCTGAAGGGGACTTTGTATGGGAGCTAGGGTCAAATGGGGCCCGATCTTTATGAAATTTGGCAGGGTCATCAAGACTTCCATAAAACTTAGTTGTGCCGTATTTTATCGATATATCTGTATATTTAACATAATTACGAGCTCAGAAGCCCTTTTCGGGGGGTTCTGTTCTATGGGGGCTAGGTGAAATAATGGACCGATTTTAACCATTTTCAATAGGCTTCGTCCTTGGGTCAAATAAAACGTGCGTGCCAAATTTCATCCAATTATCTTGAAAATTGCGACCTGTAGCTTGCGCACAAGGTTTACATGGACAGCCAGCCAGCCAGACGGACGGACGGACGGACGGACGGACGGACATAGCTTAATCGACTCAGAAAACGATTCTAAGCCGATTGGTATACTTTAAGGTGGGTCTAGGACGAATATTTTTGTATGTTACAAACATCAGCACAAATCCAATATACCCTCCCCACTAAAGTGGTGTAGGGTATAAAAATATTCTCTAACATTATTAATCATTTTATATTTATACTCCTACTTATGTTATATGTTAAAATGCTTTAAAAAACACTATAAGAGCCACACTTGTTTAAACAAAAACTTAAGACACTTATGAACTTTATGAAAATATTGAAATTAGCTCGGCTCTATTTGTTGTTGCATATTTTTTCATAATTTTCAATAATATTTTAACTTGGGCTTTTAAAAACGCTTAGTTGAATACATTAAAACACTACCAGGGCCACACTTTTGAAAAGAAATAAACAAAAACACTGCATAAAGCCCTTTAAACATGCTTAGATTTGCTTTGTTTAAGTTGTTGTTGCATTCTTTTACTATTTTACTACAAACTTACACATTTAATTGCCTTTAATTGAAACAGCAACAACAAATCGTGACACTGAAAAACAATAACAATTAACACACCAGAGCATATTTTTTAGAATTTTGCTTTTAACTCTAATAAAACACATGTTTTAAACAAATATTAACAATTTTTATAAACTATTAATTTTTTGTATTCTTTTTAACTAATATTTTTTAAAAAACTTTATTAAAATTAGTTTTTTCAAAAAATTTTTTCACAATTAATAAAATTTTGACACTTTTGCTTGAAAGTAAGGCGACAAACTAAAGTCAATTGTAGAAAAAGAGGAAGCACATGCAGGCTAATGCAAAAACAATCATAAATAGAGAAGAGTTTAAGGGAGAGTGGAAGAGTATGCAAATTATGTAATGCAGGCAACAACAATAACAACTAATAATAATAAGGAGAGTTTGTTTACTTATTTTTTTAAAGGAGAGTTTAAAAAAAGGTAAACAAAAGGCAATCAATAACAACTTGTTATTGATTTGTTGTTATTTATTACTTATGAACTTTAGTTGCACAAGTTTAAGGCTTAAAAACTCCTTTAATATTCAAGTTTATTTAAATTTTTAACTATAATATTAAACCTTAATTTGTTTACTATAAATCTACCAAATTTTATTAAAATCTGAGCTATAGTTTACCAATTATAAGCCTTTTTATTAAGGTACTATTTAAAAAAAAATAAACCTATATCACTAAACAACAATAAAATACAAATCGTTGCATGACAGCAAAACAATAACAACAATCAATGACAAGTTGTTATTGCACAGAATTCATTTGTCCTTTGTTTACCTTTTTTAACTCTCCTTTAAAAAATAAGTAAACAAACTCTTCTTATTATTATTAGTTGTTATTGTTGTTGCCAAACTAATACACTAACTTCCAATTAATTTGCCTACTCTCCCACTCTCCCTTAAACTCTTCCCTATTTATGATTGTTTTTGCATTAGCCTTGCATTTGCTTCCTCTTTTTCTACAATTTACTTTAGTTTGTCGCGTTACTTTCAAGCAAAAGTGTCAAAATTTTATTAATTGTGAAAAAAATTGATGAAAAAACTAATTTTAATAAAGTTTTTTAAATAAATACTACTAAAATATAGTACAACAAAGTATTAGTTTATAAAAAATGTTAATATTTGTTTAAAAAAGTGTTATATTAAAATTAAAAGCTAAATTCTAAAAAAATATGCTTTGTCATGCCACTTTTAGGCCCTGATATGTGAAATGTTGTTGTTTTTCACTATCAAGGTTTGTTGTTGTTGCAAATAAAGGCAACTAAAAAGTGCAAGTTTGTAGTAAAATAGTAAAAGAAATAGCAGCAACAACAACAACTAAAGCAAAGCAAATCTAAGCATGTTTAAAGGACTTAATGCAGTTGTTTTTGTTTGTTTCCATTCAAAAGTATGGCAATGGTAGTGTTTTAATGTATTCAATTAAGCGTTTTTACAAGCAGAAGTTAAAATATTATTGAAAATTGTGCGAAAAATTACAACTACAATTAAAGTCGAGCAAATTTTAATATTTTCATAAGGTTCATAATAAGTGCTTTGTGGTTGCGGTTAAATAAGTGTGGCTCTTATAGTGTTTTTGAAAGCATTTTAACAAACAACTTAAGTTGGAGTATAAATAAAAAACAGCTGAAATTGCTAAAAATCTTCTGGAACAAAAGACTTAAAAATTTAAGTCTAAAAAGGTAAGTTATGATTTTATATTTCAAAATTTGGAAAATTAAAAAAAAATCTTGTTTTGTTATTGCCAAAATCAAAGATGGAAAATTATGTGTGGGTAATTAGGCAGGAATGGGAAGAAATAAAAAAAAAAAAATAAAATTCAAAATAAATATATTTTAAAATTTTGACAATTACATATGTAAATTGAGGTGTTATTTGTAACTCTGATACCAAGGACTATATATTTAGTACATTTTTATTTGAATTTTCTATTATAATGAATCTAGAAACATAAACTTAAGAAAGTAATTAATCAAAATGTACTTTTTATAATATTGAACATATAAAGCATGTAGATCCCCGAATAAATGAACAACTACAAAAGTTAACTTTTTGGTACTTTTACGTTCTTCAAAAGATACTTTTTGAGTTTTCTATAATATTTTACCCAGAAACATGAAATTAAGCATGTGGAGCCTGGAGTAAATGAGAACCTATAAGATATAACTTTTTGGTACTTTTCGTTCTTTAAAAGATACTTTTTGAGTTTTCTACAATATGAAACTAGGTTTGAAATTTGTTAATTTTGGGCTCAAAATTATAAACTCTCTCACGATTATACTAAATAAATCGCATAGGTCCGATTCTTACTCGTTTTTATATGTATAATCTATTTAAAAGTCTTCAATTTTAATAAAGACACATAAAATATTAAATCCTTTTTGATCCTCTTTCTACGGTTTAAGACATAGTATAATACATAAAAAATAAAACTTTTAAGATTAAAATATATATTTCATCTTTTTTTTTAGCTAACGGCTAACAAATTGTTCTGGCTCATTGTCTTTCATTTCTTGGCAGTAAATTCTAAATCCTTCAATTTATTTTGTTTTGTTTTTTATATTGTTCGACAGACATGTTTGACATGCCTTAAATCCTTTTCTTAGCTGCCGTTTTTTAAACACAGAGCGCTACACTAAGTCGACTGGACGATAGATTAGACTATGAACTAGACTAAGGATTAGACTATAGACTAGACTATGGATTAGCCTATATATTAGGCTATAGACTAGACTATAGACTAGACTATAGACTAGACTATAGACTAGACTAGACTAGACTAGACTAGACTAGACTAGACAAGACTAGACTAGACTAGACTAGACTAGACTAGACTAGACTAGACTAGACTAGACTAGACTAGACTAGACTAGACTAGACTAGACTAGACTAGACTAGACTAGACTAGACTAGACTAGACTAGACTAGACTAGACTAGACAAGACTAGACTAGACTAGACTAGACTAGACTAGACTATAGACTAGACTATAGACTAGACTATAGACTAGACTATAGACTAGACTATAGACTAGACTATAGACTAGACTATAGACTAGACTATAGACTAGACTATAGACTAGACTATAGACTAGACTATAGACTAGACTATAGACTAGCCTATAGACTAGACTATAGACTAGACTATAGACTAGACTATAGACTAGCCTATAGACTAGACTATAGACTAGCCTATAGACTAGACTAGACTATAGACTAGCCTATAGACTAGACTATAGACTAGCCTATAGACTAGACTAGACTAGACTATAGACTAGCCTATAGACTAGACTAGACTATAGACTAGACTATAGACTAGACTATAGACTAGACTATAGACTAGACTATAGACTAGACTATAGACTAGACTATAGACTAGACTATAGACTAGACTATAGACTAGACTATAGACTAGACTATAGACTAGACTATAGACTAGACTATAGACTAGACTATAGACTAGACTATAGACTAGACTATAGACTAGACTATAGACTAGACTATAGACTAGACTATAGACTAGACTATAGACTAGACTATAGACTAGACTATAGACTAGACTATAGACTAGACTATAGACTAGACTATAGACTAGACTATAGACTAGACTATAGACTAGACTATAGACTAGACTATAGACTAGACTATAGACTAGACTATAGACTAGACTATAGACTAGACTATAGACTAGACTATAGACTAGACTATAGACTAGACTATAGACTAGACTATAGACTAGACTATAGACTAGACTATAGACTAGACTATAGACTAGACTATAGACTAGACTATAGACTAGATTTCAGACTAGACTATAGACTAGACTATAGACTAGACTATAGACTAGATTTCAGACTAGACTATAGACTAGATTTCAGACTAGACTATAGACTAGACTATAGACTGGACTGTAGACTAGACTATAGACTAGACTATAGACTAGACTATAGACTAGACTATAGACTAGATTTCAGACTAGACTATAGACTAGACTATAGACTAGACTATAGACTAGACTATAGACTAGACTATAGACTAGACTATAGACTAGACTATAGACTAGACTATAGACTATAGACTACACTATAGACGAGACTATAGACTAGACTATAGACTAGACTATAGACTAGACTATTGACTAGACTATAGACTAGACTATAGACTAGACTATAGACTAGACTATAGACTAGACTATAGACTAGACTATAGACTAGACTATAGACTAGACTATAGACTAGACTATAGACTAGACTATAGACTAGACTATAGACTAGACTATAGACTAGACTATAGACTAGACTATAGACTAGACTATAGACTAGACTATAGACTAGACTATAGACTAGACTATAGACTAGACTATAGACTAGACTATAGACTAGACTATAGACTAGACTATAGACTAGACTATAGACTAGACTATAGACTAGACTATAGACTAGACTATAGACTAGACTATAGACTAGAATATAGACTAGACTATAGACTAGACTATAGACTAGACTATAGACTAGACTATAGACTAGACTATAGACTAGACTAGACTATAGACTAGACTATAGACTAGACTATAGACTAGACTAGACTATAGACTAGACTATAGACTAGACTATAGACTAGACTATAGACTAGACTATAGACTAGACTATAGACTAGACTATAGACTAGACTATAGACTAGACTATAGACTAGACTATAGACTAGACTATAGACTAGACTATAGACTAGACTATAGACTAGACTATAGACTAGACTATAGACTAGACTATAGACTAGACTATAGACTAGACTATAGACTAGACTATAGACTAAACTATAGACTAGACTATAGACTAGACTATAGATTAGACCATATACTATACAATAAACTATAACTAGACTATAGAGTAAACTATAACTAGACTATGCTATAGGCAAACCTAGTCTATGGTTTAGCATGGCCTAGTCTGTAGACCTTTTTCTAAAAATATTTAAGTTTAACAAACCATAACATCAGTTTAGTATATCTTCCTCGATATGTAATATTTATAAATAAAACCAAAAAAAGGATGTTAGATGTAGCCATGGTCATGTTGAATGGTCAATAATAAAATTGAATTGTCTTTGTTGCTGGAGCCCACTACTATTGTATTTATATAACAAGAATCCCTCAAAACTCCACATCAATATCTTGAAGGCTTTTTATTGTATTTCAACAAAAAACCCACAAAATCTTATAATTTCCTTTGGATCCTTTACGAAAAAAAAAAAAATAATATGAAGACAAAATGTAATTTATCCTTATTTTATTTATTTCTCAACAAACCTCAACTATTTCATCAAGTTGTGTATTTGAAACATATGACAATTTACTATGGTATCCTTAAGATTTTTCTCCTTTTATGTATATCAATATTTTATATGCAAATTCTATTGTATATCCTTTTTTATAAGATGAGTATATTTTATGTTAAAAATACTTAGATTTTTTATACTTTTTTCTCTATGTTGGATACTTTATTGTTATGGTGAATAAATATGGAACACAATTCATCTTTGTATGTCTTTGAAACTTGTATTTATCTTACGTATGAGTAACATTTATTTATATTTTTTGTAAATTGTCAAAAATAAAGGATTCGTTTTCCATGTTTGTGTTGTTTTGATAGCTTATTGAATATTTATAAGCACCTTATTTTCTATACAATTGGTCAGATCAAAGTGTTTCAATTTCATTTCCTTTACTAATTTTTCTCTTTTTTACGTTTATGTTTTATGGTCACATGCTGTTAAATTCACACGGTTTTTGTAAGAAATTAAGAAAATAAACATTTCTTAAATATTTTAGAAAATTTGAAAACACTTTGTATTTGATTAAAATATGATGATACTATGAAGAAAGAGTCCAATGGACTAGACTATAGTCTAGTCTAGTCTATAGTCTAGTCTATGGTCTAGTCTATAGTCTAGTCTATAGTCTAGTCTATAGTCTAGTCTATGGTCTAGTCTATAGTCTAGTCTATAGTCTAGTCTATAGTCTAGTCTATAGTCTAGTCTATAGTCTAGTCTAGTCTATAGTCTAGTCTATAGTCTAGTCTATAGTCTAGTCTATAGTCTAGTCTATAGTCTAGTCTATAGTCTAGTCTATAGTCTAGTCTATAGTCTAGTCTATAGTCTAGTCTATAGTCTAGTCTATAGTCTAGTCTATAGTCTAGTCTATAGTCTAGTCTATAGTCTAGTCTATAGTCTAGTCTATAGTCTAGTCTATAGTCTAGTCTATAGTCTAGTCTATAGTCTAGTCTATAGTCTAGTCTATAGTCTAGTCTATAGTCTAGTCTATAGTCTAGTCTATAGTCTAGTCTATAGTCTAGTCTATAGTCTAGTCTATAGTCTAGTCTATAGTCTAGTCTATAGTCTAGTCTATAGTCTATCTATAGTCTAGTCTATAGTCTAGTCTATAGCCTAGTCTATAGTCTAGTCTATAGTCTAGTCTATAGTCTAGTCTATAGTCTAGTCTATAGTCTAGTCTATAGTCTAGTCTATAGTCTAGTCTATAGTCTAGTCTATAGCCTAGTCTATAGTCTAGTCTATAGTCTAGTCTATAGTCTAGTCTATAGCCTAGTCTATAGTCTAGTCTATAGTCTAGTCTATAGTCTAGTCTATAGTCTAGTCTATAGTCTAGTCTATAGTCTAGTCTATAGTCTAGTCTATAGTCTAGTCTATAGTCCAGTCTATAGTCTAGTCTATAGTCTAGTCTATAGTCTAGTCTATAGTCTAGTCTATAGTCTAGTCTAGTCTATAGTCTAGTCTATAGGCTAGTCTATAGTCTAGTCTATAGTCTATAGTCTAGTCTATAGTCTAGTCTATAGTCTAGTCTATAGTCTAGTCTATAGTCTAGTCTATAGTCTAGTCTATAGTCTAGTCTATAGTCTAGTCTATAGTCTAGTCTATAGTCTAGTCTATAGTCTAGTCTATAGTCTAGTCTATAGTTTAGTCTATAGTCTAGTCTAGTCTAGTCTATAGTCTAGTCTATAGTCTAGTCTATAGTCTAGTCTATAGTCTAGTCTATAGTCTAGTCTATAGTCTAGTCTATAGTCTAGTCTATAGTCTAGTCTATAGTCTAGTCTATAGTCTAGTCTATAGTCTAGTCTATAGTCTAGTCTATAGTCTAGTCTATAGTCTAGTCTATAGTCTAGTCTATAGTCTAGTCTATAGTCTAGTCTATAGTCTAGTCTATAGTCTAGTCTATAGTCTAGTCTATAGTCTAGTCTATAGTCTAGTCTATAGTCTAGTCTATAGTCTAGTCTATAGTCTAGTCTATAGTCTAGTCTATAGTCTAGTCTATAGTCTAGTCTATAGTCTAGTCTACAGTCTAGTCTATAGTCTAGTCTATAGTCTAGTCTAGTCTATAGTCTAGTCTATAGTCTAGTCTATAGTCTAGTCTATAGTCTAGTCTATAGTCTAGTCTATAGTCTAGTCTATAGTCTAGTCTATAGTCTAGTCTATAGTCTAGTCTATAGTCTAGTCTATAGTCTAGTCTATAGTCTAGTCTATAGTCTAGTCTATAGTCTAGTCTATAGTCTAGTCTATAGTCTAGTCTATAGTCTAGTCTATAGTCTAGTCTATAGTCTAGTCTATAGTCTAGTCTATAGTCTAGTCTATAGTCTAGTCTATAGTCTAGTCTACAGTCTAGTCTATAGTCTAGTCTATAGTCTAGTCTATAGTCTAGTCTATAGTCTAGTCTATAGTCTAGTCTATAGTCTAGTCTATAGTCTAGTCTATAGTCTAGTCTATAATCTAGTCTATAGTCTAGTCTATAGTCTAGTCTATAATCTAGTCTATAGTCTAGTCTATAGTCTAGTCTATAGTCTAGTCTATAGACTAGACTATAGTCTAGTCTATAGTCTAGTCTATAGTCTAGTCTATAGTTTAGTCTATAGTCTAGTCTATAGTCTAGTCTATAGTCTAGTCTATAGTCTAGTCTATAGTCTAGTCTATAGTCTAGTCTATAGTCTAGTCTATAGTCTAGTCTATAGTCTAGTCTATAGTCTAGTCTATAGTCTAGTCTATAGTCTAGTCTATAGTCTAGTCTATAGTCTAGTCTATAGTCTAGTCTATAGTCTAGTCTATAGTCTAGTCTATAGTCTAGTCTATAGTCTAGTCTATAGTCTAGTCTATAGTCTAGTCTATAGTCTAGTCTATAGTCTAGTCTATAGTCTAGTCTATAGTCTAGTCTATAGTTTATAGACTAGTCTATAGTCTAGTCTATTTTTAAGTCTATTGTAAAGTCTTCTTAATGAAAAGTTCATCAAGTTCTGATTGATTTTCATTAAGAAAAGTCCGTAAGTGTCTGAAGAGTTTTTTCCGTTATAATCTGAGGGACTATTATTCTTGAGAACAAATTACAAATTTTCTATATAAAAGTTCATCAGATGCTGATGACTTATCCTTAAGAAAATTAGTCCCTAATAATTGCCCTTTTCACCTTTAAAATTCTAAAAGTCTAGTCTAGTCTTTTCTATAGTCTAGTCTATAGTTTTGTCTATAATCTAGTCTACAGTCCAGTCTATAGCCTAGTTTATAGACTATTCTATAGTCTAGTCTATTTTTAAGTCTATTGTAAAGTCTTCTTAATGAAAAGTTCATAAAGTTCTGATTGATTTTCATTAAGAAAAGTCCGTAAGAGTCTGAAGAGTTTTTCCATTATAATCTGAAGGACTATTATTCTTGAGAACAAATTACAAAATTTTCTATATAAAAGTTCATCAGATGCTGATGACTTATCCTTAAGAAAATTAATCACTAATAATTGCCCTTTTCACCTTTAAAATTCATATTCATCATTTAATTGACATGGTGGAAATAATTTCAGTACCAAACTGGGAAGGGTAAGAAGTACACAGACATTACCACCGTGATAATCTAAAAGTATCATTGTTACATAAAAATACAAGTACTATAATAAAAATCACTTAATCGCTTCATTTAAAAACGCCCTTTTGGCACGACAATTGAAAACATCAGCAGTAGTAGAACTACCACAATAGCAGGGACAGGAATAAAATAAAAAAGAAACCAACCCATTTTCTATTTACCACAACAGCAACCAGAAAGAGAGGACTCAACAATTCATGCGACCAACCCACCCATTAAATCAAATAAAAAAACAACAACAAAAACAATATCATCATGCAACTTTACAGCTTCCAAACGCGCACACAGAGCTTTACACAAATCTATATAAAACCATTTAAAATGATGCTACTACTTGAAAATAGTGGTAAGAATCTTAAATGAGTGGGTGTGGGGGAGAAGAGGTACGCTTAAGCATTTGTTTGAAATTTAACCCGTGCAAACCATATAATAGTCATTGCATTCAAAAAGGAAAGTTTTTTGGATATGGAGTTGTGTGTGTGTGTGGAAAATCGACATAAAACTCACGCGATATGTTTTGATGAGGATTTCTCGCTAAACAGGGGCGCAGTATAAATAAATGAATAAAGAATTTTTCTGACTATGGACTAGACTATAATATACTAGACTAGATTAGACTATAGAGTAGACTATTGACTAGACTATAGACTAGACTATAGACTAGACTATAGACTAGACTATAGACTAGACTATAGACTAGACTATAGACTAGACTATAGACTAGACTATAGACTAGACTATAGACTAGACTATAGACTAGACTATAGACTAGACTATAGACTAGACTATAGTCTAGACTATAGACTAGACTATAGACTAGACTATAGTCTAGACTATAGACTAGACTATAGACTAGACTATAGTCTAGACTATAGACTAGACTATAGACTAGACTATAGACTAGACTATAGACTGGACTATAGACTAGACTATAGACTAGACTATAGACTAGACTATAGGCTAGACTATAGACTAGACTATAGACTAGACTATAGACTAGACTATAGACTAGACTATAGACTAGACTATAGACTAGACTATAGACTAGACTATAGACTAGACTATAGACTAGACTATAGACTAGACTATAGACTACTATTGACTAGACTATTGACTAGGCTATTGACTAGACTATAGACTAGACTATAGACGAGACTATGGACTAGACTATAGACTAGACTATAGACTAGACTATAGACTAGACTATTGACTAGACTATTGACTAGGCTATTGACTAGACTATAGACTAGACTATAGACGAGACTATGGACTAGACTATAGACTAGACTATAGACTAGACTAGAGACTAGACTATAGACTAGACTATAGACTAGACTATAGACTAGACTATAGACTAGACTATAGACTAGACTATAGACTAGACTATAGACTAGACTATACACTAGACTATACACTAGACTATACACTAGACTATACACTAGACTAGACTATAGACTAGACTATAGACTAGACTATAGACTAGACTATAGACTAAACTGTAGACTAGACTATAGACTAAACTGTAGACTAGACTAAAGACTTCAGTTTTCACAACCTTCCTTCCACGCCTCTGTTAATGATGATGAGTGGTTTAAGGGCAAAAAATGACTGACTGCTGAATGAATGGTTGAGTTTATGGCTGGCTGAATGGCCGACTGACTGTATGGCTCTTTGGTTATGTGCATATACATACATACAATGTTCCTTTTCATTTAAGTATTCGAGACTCCGTGTGGTTAAATAAAAACACGTGGTCCAGCTCACATGAAGGTATTAACGCGTAACAACGATGCATGATTAACCTTGAAGTGCACAAGAAAAACACAACAAACACTCAACAGACACGAACATTTCATGTTGATGATGATGAAGAACAGGGTGATGAAGATGATGTTTGCGTTGGAGTCTAAAGGATGCGAAGAAAAGAAGAGGGATGATAATGCACACTTACACAACTCTTACAAATCTCCACAACTGATGTAATGCACTAAAACATGCAAACTGTGGTTTCACTTGCTGTCTTTACATTCTGGAGATAGAAAAATGTTTTTTATGTTAAATGGATTCCATGTAGGAGTATCTGTTACTTATACTGCAGATGAAGGATATACTAAGTGGGTTGTAGGAAAATTTATTTGAAATGTTTTAAGAAAATATTACAAATTTTCCCTAATTTGCAATCAATTAAAAAACCAGGCATAAAATCAATATGAAGGCTTTGGTTTTGAAAAGCAATAGATCTTAGATTTGGGAACTTTTACTTCCTTTTCAATACTAACACTTATGTTTTCCAATAATCTTTCACTACTTCTTCTGTCCATGAATTCTCGTTTTATTAGAGTTTTTTGTTCTGTTACTTTTCACATCCACTCAAGTTTGAGGTCAATCACTTTAGTTCTAATGCGAAAAAGTTCATGCCATTAATGTCATGTTCTAAAAAGGGTTTTACATGCAGCTTTATTACCTTCTTACAAGTTGTGATGCTATGTGGCTTCTACATATCTCTGTATGTGTGTCTATATGATTTTAACCATCTACTTACTACTCTTTTTCCATCTGTAGCCATTTAGCCAATTTTGAAATTTTTTTCGACATCATTTTAATGTCTCGTGTTCGGTGTTTTTTGACCATTTTTTGTCATTTTGTTTGTCTAGTTGTTAACGAGTTTTCATGGACATTATTTAAGTATCCGGTAAGGTTTCCTATTTCCTTTGTTGCGGAAAAGTGGTTTGTTGCTGTAAGGATTTAAAATTAAATTAATAATGTCACGTTTTTTGAAAACAAAAGTGGTCTTTTGGGGAGTGGAAATGCAAATGGACTTCGCATGCTGCCATAACATCCTCTGAAGCTTAATTTGTCTTGAGTTGAGCTTAATTTCCATGGATCCTTTAAGGCATACTTGTATAAACCTGAATCTTTCAAAATTCCTTAAAAAGTCACTTCTAGACTATAGACTAGACTGGGACAATACTATAGACTAGGATATAGACTAGACTATATATTAGGCTATAGACTATGCTATATACTAGACTATAGACTAGGCTATAGACTAGACTATAGACTTGACTATAGACTAGACTATCGACCAGACTATAGAATAGACTATAAACTAGACTAAAGACTAGGCTACAGACTAGACTATAGACTAGGCTATAGACTAGACTATAGACTAGGCTATAGACTAGACTATAGAATAGGCTATAGACTAGACTATAGACTAGAATATAGACTAAACTATAGATCAGACTATAGACTTGACTATAAACTAAACTATAGACTAGACTATAGACTAGACTATAGACTAAACTATAGATCAGACTATAGACTAGACTATAGACTACACTATAGACTAGACTATAGACGAAACTATAGACTGGACTATAGACTAGACTATAGACTAGACTATCGACTAGACTATAGACTGAATTATAGACTAGACTATAGACTAGACTATAGACTAGACTATATACTAGACTATAGACTAGACTATAGACTAGACTATACTAGACTATAGACTAGACTATAGACTAGACTATAGACTAGACTATAGACTAGACTATAGACTAGACTGTAGACTATAGACTAGACTATAGACTAGACTGTAGACTAGACTATAGACTAGACTGTAGACTAGACTATAGACTAGACTATAGACTAGACTGTAGACTAGACTATAGACTAGACTATAGACTATAGACTAGACTATAGACTAGACTAGACTAGACTATAGACTAGACTATAGACTAGACTATAGACTAGACTATAGACTAGACTATAGACTAGACTATAGACTAGACTATAGACTAGACTATAGACTAGACTATAGACTAGACTATAGACTAGACTATAGGACTAGACTATAGACTAGACTATAGACTAGACTATAGACTAGACTATAGACAGACTATAGACTAGACTATAGACTAGACTATAGACTAGACTATAGACTAGACTATAGACTAGGAATATAGACTAGACTATAGACTAGACTATAGACTAGACTATAGACTAGACTATAGACTAGACTATAGACTAGACTATAGACTAGACTATAGACTAGGACTATAGACTAGACTATAGACTAGACTATAGACTAGACTATAGACTAGACTATAGACTAGACTATAGACTAGACTAGACTAGACTAGACTATAGACTTAGACTAGACTAGACTAGACTATAGACTAGAACTATAGACTAGACTATAGACTAGACTATAGACTAGACTATAGACTAGACTATAGACTAGACTATAGACTAGACTATAGACTAGACTATAGACTAGACTATAGACTAGACTATAGACTAGACTATAGACTAGACTATAGACTAGACTATAGACTAGACTATAGACTAGACTAGACTAGACTATAGACTAGACTATAGACTAGATCTATAGACTAGACTATAGACTAGACTATAGACAGACTATAGACTAGACTATAGGATAGCTATAGACTAGACTATAGACTAGACTATAGACTAGACTATGACTAGGACTATAGACTATACTATAGACTAGACTATAGACTAGACTATAGACTAGACTATAGGACTAGACTATAGACTAGACTATAGACTAGACTATAGACTAGACTATAGACTAGACTATAGACTAGACTATAGACTAGACTATAGACTAGACTATAGACTAGACTATAGACTAGACTATAGACTAGACTATAGACTAGACTATAGACTAGACTATAGACTAGACTATAGACTAGACTATAGACTAGACTATAGACTAGACTATAGACTAGACTATAGACTAGACTATAGACTAGACTATAGACTAGACTATAGACTAGACTATAGACTAGACTATAGACTAGACTATAGACTAGACTATAGACTAGACTATAGACTAGACTATAGACTAGACTATAGACTAGACTATAGACTAGACTACAGACTAGACTATAGACTAGACTATAGACTAGACTATAGACTAGACTAGACTATAGACTACTAGACTAGACTATAGACTAGACTATAGACTAGACTATAGACTAGACTATAGACTAGACTATAGACTAGACTATAGACTAGACTATAGACTAGACTATAGACTAGACTATAGACTAGACTATAGACTAGACTATAGACTAGACTATAGACTAGACTATAGACTAGTCGGTAACGAATGCTCTAGCTTTGAAGGTAGGGGAGCTCGTGGCAGTTAACCTGACGAACGCAAAACCATTTGACACAATGGGGGCAGAATTATAGATATGAGCGGAAGAATCTTATAAGGCCTCTTGGAATAATGAAAAGGTGGATAGATTCACAAAGATCCTATGGGGCGATATTAACGTGAGCAATACGAGAAGCCACCTCAAAATGAGCAAATCTGATGGTGCTTATTCTGAGTGGAGGATTACGGGCACAACTATACAAAATGGGATGTAAAGATTCAGACGAATATGAAATATATAGCGAGGACAGTTACATTCTAGAGCACTTTCTTTGTCATGGTCAGGCTTTCGTCGAAATAAGATTAAAATATCTTAGGAGTGATATTATTCCAAATATAACGTCCCTCAAGTACACTGATTTGAAAATTTATAAGAATTCAGGAAACTAAGTTTCTTAACATAGGACGATAGGTTAGGTTAAGAATTTAGGGCGATAAGTACTAGAGAAAAAACCATAATAATGAAGAGAGAGGAAGAGGTATAAAACCTTAAGCTCCATTCTATTAACCAGTCTATCACTATCTTATCAAACTAAATTTTAAATAAAAACACAAATTTAAGTTTAATATTTAATTTTTATTTATTTATTAAATTTATTATTGCACATTTTCATGTAGTATTTATTATTTTTATTTTATTGGTTTTAATACTAATACTATTTAATTACTTTAACATTTGTTGTATTTATTTAGTTGTTGTTGTTGGAATTTTATCGCTTATTTGAATATTAAAGTTAACATATTAAGAAGATTATTATTGTTTTATTCTAATACTCGTAAATATTTCAATTTATACAAACTATTTGATAGAATTATTTATTATTAGTTACTTTTATTATTATTCATAATTTTTATTTTTTTTAAATATGCATAAAGACAACAGTTTTTTTTTAAACAATTTAAATTTTAGAATATTTATTACACAATAAAAGCAATTTTTACAAATCATAAACGTTTAAAAAAATACTATTGTATTTTTTTTGAAATTCAATTTAAATTCAAATTCAGCTGAAATAAACGCTTAAAGCAAAGTTATTTTTTCATTATTTCTAAACTCAACGTCATCAAAACTGAACTGTAACCGCAATACATTATCAGCATTGTCCTTTTCAAAGGAAGTTAGAGGTATATCAGCCATCAAATAAACCGCGAAATATTTTTTTAAATAATAATAAAAGAAAACGTAAACGAAAAAAACAATAACGTGCTATAACAAAATACTTGATAAAATAAATTCTAAAAAAATATTCTATATACATATTTTAAATAAAAACAAAGAGATTGTAAAAAAATAGCCAAAAGGTTATAAAGATACATATTTTTAACGTTTTAGCAAATCTAACCATAAACTATGCTGAGCTATACGTAACATGATGAAATGAAACTCAAAACATTTGCAGTAAAAGGTAGATAAAAAGAAGCTAAAACGCGTAAATACTGACAACACATGGATTTGAAATTATGAAGGGGAGGAGGGTCAGGGTGTATCAGGGGTAATAGTGCTTAAATGTCTGTATGTGAAAAATTAAAGATAAACACAATTTGAAAAATCAATTTAGGAACTTCCCTTTCTCGCTTGTTTTTAGTTGGTTATACAATTATTTTAAAGAAAATATTTAAAGGAAATTATGTAAAAAGCTTTTCACGCTAATAAGCACAAGCTTGGCATCTAAGAAAAGCTTTTCTTTCAGCTACTTTCTCTCTCGCTACCTAGCACAAGCTTTTCTGTTAAGGAAATCTAGTCTAGTCTGGTCTGGTCTATAGTCTAGTCTATAGTCTAGTCTATAGTCTAGTCTATAGTCTAGTCTATAGTCTAGTCTATAGTCTAGTCTATAGTCTAGTCTATAGTCTAGTCTAGTCTCTATGTCTAGTCTATAGGCTAGTCTATAGTCTAGTCTATAGTCCATTCTATAGTCTAGTCTATATTCTAGTCTATAGTCTAGTCATAGTCTAAGTCTTATAGTCTAGTCTATATCTAGTCTATAGTTATCTTAGTCTAGTCTATAGTCTAGTCTATAGTCTAGTCTAATGTCTAGTCCTATAGTCCTAGTCTATAGTCTAGTCTATAGTCTAGCTATAGCAGTCTATAGTCCTAGTCTAATAGTCTAGTCTATAGTCTAGTCTATAGTCTAGTCCCATAGTCTAGCTATTAGTCAAGTCTATAGTATAGTCATAGTCGAGTCTATAGTCTAGTCTATAGTCTAATTACTTAGTCTAGTCTATATCTAGTCTATAATCTAGTCTATAGTCTGTCCATATTCTAGTCTATAGTCTAGTCTATAGTCTAGTCTAATAGTCCTAGTCTATAATCTTTTGTCTATAGTCTAGTCTATAGTCTAGTCATATCTATCTAATAGTCCTGTCTATATTCTACTCTATATTTAGTCTATAGTCTAGTCTATAGTCTAGTCTATAGTCTAGTCTATAGTCTAGTCTATAGTCTAGTCTATAGTCTAGTCTATAGTCTAGTCTATAGTCTAGTCTATAGTCTAGTCTATAGTCTAGTCTATAGTCTAGTCTATAGTCTAGTCTATAGTCTAGTCTATAGTCTAGTCTATAGTCTAGTCTATAGTCTAGTCTATAGTCTAGTCTATAGTCTAGTCTATAGTCTAGTCTATAGTCTAGTCTATAGTCTAGTCTATAGTCTAGTCTATAGTCTAGTCTATAGTCTAGTCTATAGTCTAGTCTATAGTCTAGTCTATAGTCTAGTCTATAGTCTAGTCTATAGTCTAGTCTATAGTCTAGTCTATAGTCTAGTCTATAGTCTAGTCTATAGTCTAGTCTATAGTCTAGTCTATAGTCTAGTCTATAGTCTAGTCTATAGTCTAGTCTATAGTCTAGTCTATAGTCTAGTCTATAGTCTAGTCTAGTCTAGTCTATAGTCTAGTCTATAGTCTAGTCTATAGTCTAGTCTATAGTCTAATCTATAGCCCAGTCTATAGTCGCTATATATGTATGTAGTTCAAGCTTTCCTAGGGAGTACATCTCTAACTAGCACAACTTTCCTAACGGAAATATCGCTAAATAGCTTAAGCTTTCATATAAAAGCTCTTTTGCTCTAGCTTTCTTATATGATATTTTTACATAATATTGCCAAGCTTTCATAACTTAACTCTATAAGCACATATTTCTCTATTACTTCTCCTGCTGTTGAACACCATTCAAGCTCCCACTAAGACCTCCTGCTCCCACGGCCCCTATATTCGTCGCTGCTGTTGGTTCCATGGTATACATATCTCTTAACAATCTGGCTATAGGCACATTACCAATTGTCTCCTTAAAGAACAAACTCTCTATAGTACAGGCTCGTATAGTTCTTAAGGAAGGCAACAGTAGTAATAAACGACCAAAACGTGTAGCTTGTCTGGGATATCTCAGTCTAACATGATCGGTTAATATACATTGTGCCTGATCTTGTAACATTTCTACAGGCTGTATTTCACATAGACCAGGTACATCGGGTGTAAAAAGTGCTATAGCCTTCATGCAACCCACTTCACTGCCATCGGGTGCAATTTGTCGAAATCTTAGGAGTACATCTTGTATTGTCTTAATTTCCGTTTCGGTTATATCATCTTGTGGTAGACGCTCTTTGATTATGGGTGATTCAAAAATAGGTGCCAGATCGAGAGGTGTAATCCATTGGGCTAAGTTGAGAAGGAAAAGTTCTTTCCAGGATTCCTAAAGAGAGAGAAAGAAAAACAAGAATTTGATTTAAAATTACTAGTACAGAGTCTTGATCAAGATATCTCTATGGAAAACTTCTTCAAAGTCCAAAGAACTGTTTTATGAAAAACGTCTGAAAAAGTGTTCAGTTGAAGACTACTTCAAAGTCTGCAGAACTTTTCTATCAAAAAACTTTATTATGGAAAACTTCTTCAAAGTCTGAAGAAATTTTTTATGGCACAATATTGTTCCAACTTACCTGCAACAATAATATTTGATCACTCCTTGACAGGGTTTGAAATGGCATTAAACATTTCACCCAACGCACAGCCATAAACAATAAACGAGCCGTAGTCTCCTGCAACATTTCCCAGGACAGCAAACGTGAATCCAAACCAATTAATTGTTGTGGCAACGGTGGAAATAAAATGGAATTGTGTACTTGATATTGAATGATTTCCTGACATTTATCCGGACTTAAGAGCAATTCAATGAAACCATTTTGACGTGCAGCATACAAAGCAGCAGCAGCTTGTGTATGCTGGCTATGCGAAGCTGTCGAGGAAGATGATGTTGTAGACGTAGAAGGAGGCGGAGGTGGTGGTTGCTGTTGGCCTAATGTTTGTTGGTTGGTTGTCAGACAAGTGGTAGGTGTTGAAGTGGCTGCAGTTTGATGAAGGGAAGTTGGTGGTAGTGCTACTAAACCAATATGAGGGTTTGATGATTGTAGGGATGCTATAGTGTGTAAAGTGGGGGGCGATGAACGTTTCTGTATGTGTGTAAAGGCTGTCAGATGTAATGGTGATTGAGCCAAACGTGTAGGCGACGAACAGGGTGAGGCATTGTGTAGATTTAAATTACGATTGTTATATGATGAGTTGTTGTTATTATTGTTGTTATTGTGATGTTGATGTAGTTGATGATGGCTCAAACTAAGTGGACTATTTAATATAATGGGCGAATGAGAACTTGTAGTATGATTGGTATCCGTAGGTGATAGGGGTTCTTGTGGTCCTGGTGAATTTGAGGGTGATAGCGGAGGTGGTGTGGCGGAGGGGGTTTCAGTTTCAACATTTACTCTGGGCGATTCACTGCCCAACGAAGAACGACCTCCCACCGATGATATTGATTGTATGGAAGCTGTGGGCGAGGGTGATGAATAGTTTTGATTCATAGTTTTATTATAGAATTCTAAACTGGTGGTACTGCCAGCTCCAGCACTACCTGCCGAAGAACCATCACCACGACTATTAGTGAGATCATAGGTAGGTACTGCATTGCTTTGGTTTTGATGATTAAGTGCTGGCAAACTTGTGGCGGCTGAAGAAGTAGGCACTAGATTGTTGTTTGTGACTGCAGTACCCGCCAAGCCGGGCAATTTACTGGTAGCCTCCGCTATAAGATTATGATGCATTTGAGGCAGTAAGTGAGGAGGAAAGGGTAAATGAGGTGGAGCCACATGTTGTCCTCCTCCATTGGCATTGGGACCATGTCCAGGATGATGAAAAGCTGTAGGATGATGAGGTCCATGAAAACCAGCCGCTGGATGATGTGTCGATATATGTGAAGTATAATTAAAAGAAGCTGAGACATTGGTAACTAAAGATACCGGCAAGTGGGCGGCATGATAGGGACCATGAGGATGGCCCGCTAAACCATTCAAATGATGATGATGGGCATGATGATGAGCTGGATGTTGATGATGCAGCTGAGGATGTAGTTTAGGCTTGCGTGGTCCCCTTTCATGTTGAACCGCTGAAAAGGAAAAAAAGACAAGAATTAATACTTTAAAGTAAAAAATTTCCATATGCTAAATTCTCAGCTATAGTCATCATTATTTTCAAATTAACTTATTTGTATATATCTCAAGCATTTTATTTATTTATATTGTTAAAAAGTAGATTATCGCAATTATCTACTTGAATAGATTTTCAAAAAAACAATTTGCCCTTTTTCCCCTTACTTATGCCCATTAAAAGAAGAGGGTTGCTGGAATCATTCTTCATCATCAAGTTCCTTTTTTTTTTACTTTACTGCTGACTTTGCGCAAGTTATAAGAAATTTAACCAAAAATTATAAGAAAGCATACAAAAGGTTATATATGAACAGCAGAAAGTTTGCTAAAGAAATCAAAATGGCGCTGAGGTTTGAGTTTTTGATTTTTTCACTGTGTGTGTTGGGTTTACGACTTGAAAGGAAAAAGTTTCTCATGTTAATTTAATACTCCTTAATGTGTGATATTTGAATTTGCATACGGGAAGTTGTAAGTATGTAAGTTTGGGAGTAGAAATTGTCAAGAAATCTTCTTTGGTAAGATAAATAAATAAAAAAAAACTTTGATATCTTTTTGGCAAATAGAAAGCAAAAGCTTTTGTAATTTGTCTAAGGGTGAGGAAATGTTAAAGACAATTAAAGTAAAATCTTAAAAGTATCAAAAGTTTGGTTTATTTCCTCCCATTCCAACATAAATCATAGGTCCTTGATGAACTATGCTCTTATGCAGAAAAGCTCTTCAGAAACCAAAGAAAAGAGCTTCTTCTTAAATGATCCGTAAAACTTCAGCAAGAAATCTTTTTTAAATTTTCAAAAACTTTCTGAGAAAAAGCTTCTGAAAGATCTATAAAGTTACCTAAAGAAAATGCCTAAACATTGGATCAATTATATAGATGAACTTATTAAAAAGCTACTTAAACATTAATAAACTTTCTATAGAAAAGCTCAACAATTTTATGAACAACATGCATATATAAAAGTTTTTCGAAGTTCTATGACGACTGATAAAGTTATATATAGAATAACCCCCAGAATTTAATGAAGATCTTTAAGGTTCCCTATAGAAACAGCATCAACAATTGATGAATTCTTCTGTATGTTCACTATAGTCTAGTGAACATTTCTATAGAAAAGTTCACTATAGTTTAGTGAACATTTCTATGGAAAAGTTCACTATAGTCTCGTGAACATTTCTATAAAATAGTTCACTATAGTCTAGTGAACATATCTATAGAATAGATCACTACAGTCTAGAGAACATTTCTATAGAAAAGTTCACTATAGTGTAATGAACATTTCTATAGAATAGTTCACTTTAGTCTAGTGAACATTTCTTTAGAAGTTCACTATAGTCTAGTGAAAATTTCTATAGAATAGTTCACTATAGTCTACTGAACATTTCTTTAGAAGTTCACTATAGTCTAGTGAACATTTCTATAGAATAGTTCACTATTGTCTAGTGAACATTTCTTTAGAATAGTTCACTTTAGTCTAGTGAACATTTCTATAGAATAGTTCACTTTAGTCTAGTGAACATTTCTTTAGAAGTCCACTATAGTCTAGTAAACATTTCTATAGAATAGTTCACTATAGTCTACTGAACATTTCTATAGAATAGTTCACTGCAGTCTAGTAAACATTTCTATACAATATTTCACTATAATCTACTGAATATTTCTATAGAAAAGTTCACTATAGTCTAGTGAACATTTCTATAGAATAGTTCACTATAGTCTCGTGAACATTTCTATAAAATAGTTCACTATAGTCTTGTGAACATTTCTATAGAATAGATCACTACAGTCTAGAGAACATTTCTATAGAAAAGTTCACTATAGTGTAATGAACATTTCTATAGAATAGTTTACTAAAGTCTAGTGAACATTTCTCTAAAAGAGTTCACTACAGTATAATGAACATATCTATAGAATAGTTCACTATAGTCTAGTAAACATTTCTATAGAATAGTTTACTATAGTCTTGTGAACATTTCTATAGAATAGTTCACTATAGTCTAGTGAACATTTCTATAGAATAGTTCACTATAGTCTAGTGAACATTTCTATAGAATAGATCACTACAGTATAGAGAACATTTCTACTGAATAGTTCACTATAGTCTATTGAACATTTCTATAGGATAGGTCACCATAGTCTAGTGAACATTTCTATAGAATAGTTCACTATAGTCTATTGAACATTTCTATAGAATAGTTCACTATAGTCTAGTGAACATTTCTATAGAATAGTTCACTATAGTCTAGTGAACATTTCTATAGAATAGTTCACTATAGTCTAGTGAACATTTCTATAGAATAGTTCACTATAGTCTAGTGAACATTTCTATAGAATAGTTCACTATAGTCTAGTGAACATTTCTATAGAAAAGTTCACTATAGTGTAATGAACAGTTCTATAGAATAGTTCACCATAGTCTAGTGAACATTTCTCTAAAAGAGTTCACTATAGTATAATGAACATATCTATAGAATAGTTCACTATAGTCTAGTGAACAGTTCTATAGGAAAGTTCACTACAGTTTAGTGAACATTTCTATAGAAAAGTTCACTACAGTCTAGTGAATATTTATATAGAATAATTCACTATAGTCTAGTGAACATTTCTATAGAATAGTTCACTAGAGTCTAGTAAACATTTCAATACAAAAGTTCTTTAGAGTGTAGAGAACATTTCTATGAAGTTCACTACAGTTTGGAAAGTATTTCTTTAGAAAAGTTCACTCCAGTCTAGTGAACATTTTTATAGAAATGTCTCTTAAAAAATGTATTTGTCTACTCCTTTAAACATTTTAACAAAGTTTTTATAATTTGTTTAATTTTTTTTTTTTCTATAATTTAATATGCTCATTTCGTGGCAAGAAGAAAATAAATGCCTTAAGACTTTTGAACAGATTTTTGCTCGCCTCTTTTTTTTTTGTTTGTCACGCTTACTTAAACCCTTAGTTAAAAATTTTGATGAGTCAAAAGTTTTTTTCTCCGATTTTTTTTTAATATTTGCCACTTGTGAACAATTTTTTTCTTTTTTTTGTTTAAAAAAAATTTACTTTTTGTTAACAAAGTCTGCTGATGTTTGCTCTTAATTGAAATGTTTGATCTTTAAAAGGCTTTGAGGCTTTTTTTATGGCAAGAAGTGGGAGTTGGCTGCAGAGTAGAGAGGCAAAAATGGCTGCAACTTTTTTTGCAGTGGTTTGTGGAAAAATTTAAATTGAAATTAAATGTAACAAAAGAAATTAATTATAATTTAAAGAATATTTTAAAAAACTTAAAAAATTTAATCAATTTAACTTAACTAATCTTTACGCTTAAACAACAATTTAAAAACTTCTTTCTTACTAAAGTTTAACTAAGAAAATTTTCTTTCAATTTCTCCTTACTTCCCAATCTTATCTTAAAAGCCACAATTTTGGTGTTAACCCCACAACATGCTACTTAAGGGAGAGGAAATTGAAGAAAATCCTGAAATGCTTAAGGGTAAAATTTACACATTGTTTTATAACAACAATAACAAAAAAAATTAATACTATACAAAATACAAAGGCTTATAAGCCTTAATATATGCTATGCTTTACTAACTTGTATTTATTTACTAAACACTTTAATAAGACTTTTTTTGTTATTTTCTTTTTTTCTTTACTTTTACGGTTTATTTTCTAAGAAATGATTTTACCATAAAGGACATTATGGCATTTTAACATTTTAGCATAAAATATTTCATGTAAATAAAGACTTATAGAAGAGATAATATAAAGACCGTAAACAACAAATTTTAAAATAAAAGATGTTTGCAAGTTATGCATCAAAGAATTTAGTTCAATTATTACTTTTATTAAATAAATATGTCTTTAAAGTCAATAATTAGAAATGTTTTATTCGAAAATTAATTTTAAAGTTAAAAATCAAAACGTATTTATTTAAAGAAAATTATGTTTTTTGTTTTTTCTGCCTAAAAGTAGATATTAAAAGTTATTTATATATTAAGCCAAAAATTAGGCAGCACTAAACATAAGTTACATTTTTATAGACATAATGCAGTAGATTATAGTAAAAAATTATGCAGAAAAGTTTCCTACAATCCAATAAACATTTCTTTAGAAAAGTTCCCTACTGTCTAGAGAACATTTCAATAGAAAAATTCAGTACAGTCTAGTGGATATTTTCATAGAAAAGTTCTCTAGGGTCAAGTGAATATTTCTTTAGAGAAGTTCTCTAAAGTCTAGTGAACATTTCTGTAGAATAGTTCACTAAGGTCTAATAAACATTTCTATAGAAAAGTTCACTATAGTCAAGTGAACATAGAAATATTCACCAGACTATAGTGAACTTTTCTATAGAAATGTTCACTAGACTATAGTGAACTTTTCTGTAGAAGTGTTCACTTGACTACAGTGAACTTTTCTATAGAAAAATTCACTACAATCTAGTGATAATTTCTATAGAAAAGTTCACTACAGTCTAGTAAACATTTCTATAGAAAAGTTCACTTTAGTATAGTGAACACTTTTATAGAAAAGTTCACTATAGTCTAGTGAACACTTCTACAGAAAAGTTCACAATAGTCTGGTGAACATTTTTATAGAAAAGTTCACTATAGTCAAGTGAACATTTTTACAGAAAAGTTCACTATAGTCTAGTGAACATTTCTACAGAAAAGTTCACTATAGTCTAGTGAACATTTCTATAGAAAAGTTCACTATAGTCTAGTGAACATTTCTATAGAAAAGTTCGCTATAGTCTAGTGAACATTTCTATTCAAAAGTTCACTATAGTCTAGTGAACATTTCTATAGAAAAGGTCACTATAGTGTAGTGAACATTTCTATAGAAAAGTTCACTATAGTCTAGTGAACATTTCTATGGAAAAGTTCAGTATAGTCTAGTGAACATTTCGATAGAAAAGTTCACTATAGTCTAGTGAATATTTCTATAGGACAATTTACTATAGTCTAGTGAACATTTCGATAGAAAAGTTCAGTATAGTCTAGTGAACATTTCTATAGAAAAGTTCGCTATAGTCAAGTGAACATTTGTTTAGAAAAGTTCACTAAAGTCTAGTGAACACTTCTATGGAAACGTTCACTACAGTCTAGTGAATATCTATCTAGAAAAGTTCTTTAGAGTCTAGTGAACATTTCTATGGAAAAGTTCACTATAGTCTAGTGTACATTTCTATAGAAAAGTTCGCTATAGTCTAGTGAACATTTCTATTCAAAAGTTCACTTTAGTCAAGTGAACATTTCTATGAAAAATTTCACTACAGTCTAGTGAACATTTCTATAGAAATGTTCACTATAGTCTAGTGAATATTTCTATTCAAAAGTGAACACTTCTATAGAAAAGTTCACTATAGTCTAGTGAACATTTCTATTGAAAAGTTCACTATAGTCTATTGAACATGTCTAAAGAAAAGTTCACTTTAGTTTATTGAACATTTCTATAGAAAAGTTCACTATAGTCTAGTGAACATTTCTATAGAAAAGTTCACTATAGATAAAGTCTAGTGAACTATCTATAAAACAGTTCACTATGGTCTAGTGAATATTTCTATGGAAAAGTTCACCTAGAGTCTAAGGAACAATTCTAAGGAAAAGTTCCCTAGAGTCAAAGGAACATGTCTTAAGAAAACTTCATTAGAGTGTAGAAGAATCTATTAAACTTTATTGTCTAGTATTAAGGAATTCATTAGAATCTATTGTTTGAAATTTCTTTAAAATCTTGTTCATAGTTAAGTTCTTTAGTATCCATAATAATGCTCTCCCCCCTTCCCCCGTAATATATGCTCTAGAAAACTCATTTATTATTTGTTTTTCTAAAGGTGTGAATAATGTCAAGTGTTTTTCTTTTTCACTTTTGTCGACTACATACATATGAGTACCAAAATCTATCAGTTACAAAAAATAAACATTTAAAATCCCCTTCTTCAAAATTGTTTTCGTCAACAACAAGCTTTTCCTTGGCTTTCTTTAGTAACCCGTTTTCTTTACATATATATATGACTATGGCATACACGATTAGCAATGGATTAAAATGTCACCCCCTTCTCGGTATGAATGTGTGTGTGTGTGCTTCAGACCACATTTATACATACATGGGTACATTTGTTGATGTATATGTAATTCCCTTTCCTCATTTTAATTACCCAAACAAATAAAAGTCACTATGATACGCCCTCTACATGTAGAATGTTAATAAATGTATAGTTTTTAGGGTGTCCCTTAACAAAAAGATTATGTGATTTCAAAATTGAAAACTTTTTTAATTTATACTCCAAAAAGTAGAGTAATTACTCCTCGTTTATCAGTACCCTCTCTAAAATAAGGATTAGAAACTGTTGTTAAGGGGACACCCTAACTTTTACACATATGTATGCATAAGTTTACATACATGTCGTTGTATACGTCGGTTGTGTACAATATTGTATAGTTTTTGTCATAATATGTATCTATTTGGTTGGTATATTGGTTATACAATCATCTGCTCACATGTGGTCCTGGTCCCACGTTCTGTTTAAATCATTTCTTAAGAGTTTATTGTTGAATAAGAATCGATTGCAAAAA
>NW_023994378.1:107500-190000 GCF_015586225.1 Lucilia sericata | reverse complement strand
AGTCTAGTCTATAGTCTAGTCTTAATAGTTAGTCTATATCTAGTCTATCGTCTAGTCTATAGTCTAGTCTAAGTCTAGTCTATAGTCTAGTCTATAGTCTAGTCTATAGTCTAGTCTATAGTCTAGTCTATAGTCTAGTCTATAGTCTAGTCTATAGTCTAGTCTATAGTCTAGTCTATAGTCTCTAGTATATAGTCTAGTCTATAGTCTACGTCTGTAGTCTAGTCTATAGTCTTTTCTATAGTCTAGTCTATAGTCTAGTCTATAGTCTAGTCTATAGTCTAGTCTATGGTCAAGTTTATAGTCTAGTTTATTTATTAGTTTATAGTCTATTCTATTACAAAATCGTTATAATGCCTTCTTTAAATATCTGTTACATCTTCCAAACTGTTTATGTTCTTCTATCATTAATTTCTCTACTATAGTTTATATAGCTCATATGGAGAATGATTCTTTTTGGCTTCCAAAAAACTATAGCTATACCATATTCAAGCATACATACACATATGTACCTTTCTCCTTATGACACCCCTGAAAATATCCAACAGTCTGACAGTTCCATCAACTCTATAACATTCTGACATTTTTGCTTTTTGGTCTTTTGGTTGTATTGAAAACAATTTGTTTTGACATTGAGTAGAGAATTGCGTGTTCTTTCAACAGCACCTAGCAGCAGCAGCATCATCATCCTGACACAACGATATTAAACTACAAACACCCACAACACTTATACCACTAATAATGATGCGTGGCTTTTTTCCTTGCTTTTGTGTTCCTTTTTTTCCTTTTTTTCCGTTTCCGTTGGTTTTTGTTTTTATTCATCTACGCTTAATTAATTGATTAGCTTTGCTAAATCGGTCAATATGGATTTTTGTGTGCGTGTTTTTTTTTTTTTTTGGTTCGGTCTACTTTTTGCCTTTCAATTTTCACCCTCCTACTACTCCTTGACAAGTTATGTTGGACTTTTTGAGGCAAAAACTTCAGAAGCATTAATGAGCTGCTAATTAGATTTGAAATGTTTTTGTTTTCGGCTTTTTTTGGTATTAATTTTCATTCGTTTTTTTTTTAGTGAATTTAGGTTGAATTGGGTGAGAAGTTTTGCAGATGCTGATCAGCTGATTATGGAAATTGGTAGAATTTTGGGAGGAAATAGTTTTATAAGAAATGTATACGCTTGCAAATGACTTGAAGTTTTTAGAGTGAAAATTAATTAAGAAAAGTTCATCAGATTCTGATGACTTTTCCTAGAGAAAAGTTTATAGAAGAGTTTCATCAGATTCTGACGACTTCTTCATACAGAAAAGCTAGATAAAGTTTGAATTTCTATGACTTCAAGACCTCTTCTATTCCTTATGACTTTCACCAATGAAAAGTTTCATCTGATTCTAATGACATTTCCTAGAGAAGTTCATCTGATTCTGATGACTTTTCCTAGAGAAAAGTTTATAGAAGAGTTCATCAGATTCTGACGACTTCTTCATACAGAAAAGCTAGATAAAGTTTGAATTTCTATGACTTCAAGACCTCTTTTATTCCTTTTCAATCCCACATATTCTATATTCCCAGATCAAATATAAATCCTCTCATCTATAAATAGATTTCATGGCCATTTAATATGGTACTTACATAAAACATCTTTATTAACCTTAATCCCTTAAAAAAATGTTATCAAGATAATTTCACCCATCATTTGACATCACTTTCCATCGGTTGATGAATTTGTATGTTTGCATCATTTTATCAAAAAGATACATTTAAATAAATCCTATTTGAGGAAAAACATACAGATATATATAAAAAAAAGTAAAAAATCGCGTAAATATATAAAAGTACAAATACATCCTTAAAAATGAAAGTAAAGAGAGAGAGAGAACGGAGAGAGAGAGTACATTTAACAAATGCTAGTACAAATACCATTAAAAATGTCATCATAATTTGTTATAAACCTCCCAACCCTCGGTGTCATGTGCTGCTTTTTAAAAATGTCAAAATAACGTTTTTTTCTCCTTTGCCTTGGCTGTTGTAAAGAAGTTGTAATGTTCATTTTGTGTTTGGAAGATGTTGCTAATGTGAAAATGCTATTAGCATAAAACCACTTGAATACCAAACATTTACCAACATTATTATAAGCTCAAGTATTGTGTGTAAAGACGAGACGCAAAAGTGATATTGGTTTGGTTAGGCGTTACTCAAGAATTGTACTACTAAGATGAATTTTTAGTACTCTACACGATTTTTTTACTTTAAGTAGGGATCGTTAAGGACCTTTAAGTAGGGAAAACTCTTACTAGGAAAATAGTAACCAGATCACGATTTCTGTTAAGCTTTACAGAAAAATGCACGATTGCTGTAAAGCTTTAGGGCGAAAACGGCCAATAACTTTTTTATGCTTTAAGTAGATATTACATAAACTTCGAAGAGTTAAAACCTGGGCCATTGCCGAGCCTTTTGCTCGCTCTTTTACCAATGTCTCTGAAGGAATCGAACACACGACCTACGATCTAACAGAATAAACACTAAAAAATAACCCGGAGCTACAGGAACAAAGAGACTGAAGATTACATCTAAAGTTTAAGTAGAGAAAAAAATGCAATTGATCTAAGCTTTAAGTTCTTAGTTAGTTAGTTAGTTAGTTAGTTAGTTAGTTAGTTAGTTAGTTAGTTAGTTAGTTAGTTAGTTAGTAGTAGTTAGTTAGGTAGTTAGTTAGTTAGTTAGTTAGTTAGTTATTAGTAGGTAGTAGTTAGTTAGTTAGTTTAGTTAGTTAGTTAGTTAGTTAGTAGTTAGTTAGTTAGTTAGTAGTTAGTTAGTTAGTTAGTTGTAGTTAGTTAGTTAGTTAGTTAGTTAGTAGTTAGTAGTTAGTTAGTTAGTTAGTTAGTTAGTTAGTAGTTAGTTAGTTAGTTAGTTAGTTAGTTAGTAGTTAGTTAGGTAGTTAGGTTAGTTAGTTAGTTAGTAGTTAGTTAGTTAGTTAGTTAGTTAGTTAGTTAGTTAGTTAGTAGTTAGTTAGTTAGTTAGTTAGTTAGTAGTAGTTAGTTAGTTAGTTAGTTATAGTAGTTAGTTAGTTAGTTAGTTAGTTAGTTAGTAGTTAGTGTTAGTTAGTTAGTTAGTTAGTTAGTAGTTAGTTAGTAGTTAGTTAGTTAGTTAGTAGTTAGTTAGTTATTTAGTTAGTTAGTTAGTAGTTAGTTAGTTAGTTAGTAGTTAGTAGTTAGTTAGTTAGTTAGTTAGTAGTTAGTTAGTTAGTTAGTTAGTTAGTTAGTTAGTTAGTTAGTTAGTTAGTTAGTTAGTTAGTTAGTTAGTTAGTAGTTAGTTAGTTAGTTAGTTAGTAGTTAGTTAGTTAGTTAGTTAGTTAGTTAGTAGTAGTTAGTTAGGTAGTTAGTTAGTTAGTTAGTTAGTTAGTTAGTTAGTTAGTTAGTAGTTAGTTAGGTAGTTAGTTAGGTAGTTAGTTAGTTAGTTAGTTAGTTAGTTAGTTAGTTAGTTAGTTAGTTAGTTAGTTAGTTAGTTAGTTAGTAGTTAGTTAGTTAGTTAGTTAGTAGTTAGTAGTTAGTAGTTAGTTAGTTAGTTAGTTAGTTAGTTAGTAGTTAGTTAGTAGTTAGTTAGTTAGTTAGTTAGTTAGTTAGTTAGTTAGTTAGTTAGTTAGTTAGTTAGTTAGTTAGTTAGTAGTTAGTAGTTAGTTAGTTAGTTAGTTAGTTAGTAGTTAGTAGTTAGTTAGTTAAGTTAGTTAGTTAGTTAGTTAGTTAGTAGTTAGTTAGTTAGTTAGTTAGTTAGTAGTTAGTTAGTTAGTGGTTAGTTAGTTAGTTAGTTAGTTAGTTAGTTAGTTAGTTAGTTAGTTAGTAGTTAGTTAGTAGTTATTAGTAGTAGTAGTTAGTTAGTTAGTTAGTAGTTAGTTAGTTAGTTAGTTAGTTAGTTAGGTAGTTAGTTAGTAGTTAGTTAGTTAGTTAGTTAGTTAGTTAGTTAGTTAGTTAGTTAGTTAGTTAGTTAGTTAGTAGTTAGTTAGTTAGTTAGTTAGTTAGTTAGTTAGTTAGTAGTTAGTTAGTTAGTTAGTTAGTAGTTAGTTAGTTAGTTAGTTAGTTAGTTAGTTAGTAGTTAGTTAGTTAGTTAGTTAGTTAGTTAGTAGTTAGTAGTTAGTTAGTTAGTTAGTTAGTTAGTTAGTAATTAGTTAGTTAGTTAGTTAGTTAGTTAGTAGTAGTAGTTAGTTTAGTTAGTTAGTTAGTTAGTTAGTTAGTTAGTTAGTTAGTTAGTTAGTTAGTTAGTTAGTTAGAGTTAGTTAGTTAGTTAGTAGTTAGTTAGTTAGTTAGTTAGTAGTTAGTAGGTAGTTAGTTAGTTAGTTGAGTTAGTAGTTAGTTAGTAGTTAGTTAGTTAGTTAGTTAGTTAGTAGTTAGTTAGTTAGTTAGTTAGTTAGTAGTTAGTTAGTTAGTAGTTAGTTAGTTAGTTAGTTAGTTAGTTAGTTCGTTAGTAGTAGTTAGTTAGTAGTTAGTTAGTAGTTAGTTAGTTAGTTAGTAGTAGTAGTTAGTTAGTTAGTTAGTTAGTAGTAGTTAGTTGTAGTTAGTTAGTTAGTTAGTTAGTTAGTTTAGTTAGTTAGTTAGTGTTTTTAGTTAGTTAGTTAGTTAGTTAGTAGTTAGTTCGTTAGTTAGTTAGTTAGTTAGTTAGTAGTTAGTTAGTTAGTAGTAGTTAGTAGTTAGTTAGTTAGTAGTTAGTAGTTAGTTAGTTAGTTAGTTAGTTAGTAGTTAGTAGTTAGTTAGTTTTTTAGTTAGTTAGTTAGTTTAGTTAGTTAGTAGTTAGTTAGTTAGTTAGTTTTAGTTAGTTAGTTAGTAGTTAGTTAGTTAGTTAGTTAGTTAGTTAGTAGTTAGTTAGTTAGTTAGTTAGTTAGTAGTAGTTAGTAGTTTAGTAGTAGTTAGTTAGTTAGTTAGGTAGTTAGTTAGTTAGTAGTAGTTAGTTAGTTAGTTAGTAGTTAGTTAGTTAGTTAGTAGTTAGTAGTTAGTTAGTAGTTAGTTAGTTAGTTAGTTAGTTAGTTAGTTAGTTAGTTAGTTAGTTAGTTAGTTAGGTTAGTTAGTAGTTAGTTAGTTCGTAGTTAGTTAGTTAGTTAGTAGTTAGTTAGTTGTTATTAGTAGTTAGTGTGTTAGTTAGTTAGTTTAGTTAGTTAGTTAGTTAGTTAGTTAGTTAGTTAGTTAGTAGTTAGTTAGTTAGTTAGTTAGTTAGTTAGTAGTTAGTAGTTAGTTAGTTAGTTAAGTTAGTTAGTAGTTAGTAGTAGTTGTTAGTTAGTTAGTTAGTTAGTAGTTAGTTAGTTAGTTAGTAGTTAGTTAGTTAGTTAGTTAGTTAGTTAGTTAGTAGTTAGTTAGTTAGTTAGTTAGTTAGTCACGGCTAATCTTATTCTTCACTCTGGGGTTGATGTTACGTTAGGAGTTAAGAAAAAGCTATGATTACTAAAAGCTTTATGTTTAGAGAAATTAATGATTTCAAAACTTTAAGTCGAAAAAGGGATAAAACTCGAATCAATAAGTAAAAAGGCAGACTTCCTCTTAACAAAGTAATAGTTAGTCCATATGAAAGTTCTACCCTTCCAAAAAACTGTTACATATTCCATAATAACTTTACACCTCCTCTACACCCGAGGTACCATACAAAAAGTAACAGACTCATAAATACCACGAAAAACATAAAAAAAGAAAATATGTTCATCATGTCATATTTTCCCATAATAACTTATTTGCTTTTCATGTCAACGCAAGCCAAATATAAACAGAAAATGAAATGGTTGTAGGATGTTGGTGATGATGATGATGGGTAATCAAGCACAAATCTACATCAGTTTACAAATTGGTAACACAAACATCAGTCAACAATAAGATGAAAAACGCCATCTTTATTTCATTTACCATTATATTTTATTTGCTTTTGTAGCATTTTTTTCCCCTAGAAATTTTCTGTACATTTTTTATCATCAAAAAGTATTATTGTCATCATTATTCACTTGAATAAGCTTTAAAGCTTTTTTCTCATAATGATTATTAAGTAGGTAGCCATTTGACTAGGCATCACCTTCAAAGGAGAGCCAGTAGTTTGGAAGTAGCAGTAATTTTCTCAAATGTTTGGGAGATTGCTGCGATTTTAGTAATTTGCTTTAAAAAAGAAAGGAAGTGATTACTTATACATTACAGGTAGTGTAGGAGGTAGTCAATTAGCAAGTTTTTGGCATTCGTATAGTTTAGGAGCGTTAAAATTCAGTGAAAATAGTAAATAATAAACTATCATTAGGTATGTTTAGTCATTGTCCCCTCATTTTAGCTTAGCTAGTTTAAGAAATTTCCGTTAGGTCTTTTAGAACTGCAGGGTTATTACATGACTGTTGTTATGCTATTGTAGGAAATTGTTTTAATATATATTTATTTAAACCAATAATAAATATATACAATTTTTTATAAAGATGATTATTAAATGATCTTTATTACAGGATTTCCAGGACCTTTTATATGTAGTTAATACAGCCTTTCAAACTTATTGTAAGATAATTTTATTGTAATAAGCTTTAAGTTATTTGTTGTAAATTATATGGTTTCTTTTAAGGACTCTAAAGAATTAAAAGGTCACCAGAGGAATAGATAAATTACTTTGTTAGAACTTTTTAAAGGATTTGAAAGTTGAAGCTTTTAAAAAAGCCTTTGAAGATTTTGTTTTTCTGGTATAAGGTAAGACTTTTGGTAGAAGAGAATCTACTACTCCAGCTAAACTTTAAGTAGAGAAAATGTCACGATCGCTACAAAACTTTGAGAGAAAAAGCTTTACGTAATTGTTTTCTTCTACCAACACCCCCCCCCCCCCCCCTCGACGATTGCTCCCTAATACCTGTGATATAGCAATACTTTAAGTAAATGAAACGCCCTCGTATATTGCAAAACTTAATGTGGCGAAAAACTTTAGAGCTTCAGTAGAATACAAGTCACGATTACTTTTGAATATTTTGGGCTTTTAAAGATCCACTTTGGCATTGATCATTTTACATAGGGAAAGCCTTGAATGCTACAAAATTCTAAATAGAGAAAATGTCACGGACGGACCATGATTGCTATTGAACATTGAGGAAGAACAACTTCCGATTACTGAAAACTTTTACTTGCTGAGGAACTTTAATTGGAGGATCGCGATTAAGCAACGAATATTTCCTTCCCTAATACCTGAGATTTTGAAAGACTTTTAGAACAGGATACGTCATGCTTGCTTCAAAACTTTAAGTAGATAAAAAGCTTTAGGTTTTAAAGGGAAAAAGCTATGATTGTTATAGAACTTTGACTAGGGTAGAGGCCAGGTTTGCTGCTACAGATTTTGGTCTTTTCAGGATCCACTTTTGCAATAACCTAACTGACTCATAGTCCACATCAAGATCATGGCCTGTACAGACGAGCGTTCAGCGCTGGTCTCTGGCCTCTTTTGCATTAATCGCTTGTCATTTGGAGACAATATAATCCCTTACTGACTCATAGTGGGATGTTCCTAAACTGGCAACGTCCCCGACCACCGTCCCAATACGAGGATGTGGGTTGGTATCAAGTCTGAGCGCTGCTGTACAGGTCACTGGGGGAAGTTTGGCCTTGAGCGAGACTCCAAGCAATACCTCGTGGCAATGCTCCACAAAGACCAAGAGCTTTTGCTAACATCCCTGCCATGCCATTCAAACCCTCAGCTACCCAAACCGGACTGGAAAGTAGCCAAAGTCACTGATGTTGTAGAAGGTTGAAGGAGGGCAACTGTCATTAATAAGAGTAACTCGCTGCCGTTACTTAAGAAGAACCAGGGGAAGGTGTTTTATGCATTTGGAACTATCTTCCTCCGCGTCTATAAAGCTAACGACAAAGAGAAGCCTCCAGCTTCAGAAAGTCCAAAGACACCCGATCTCCAGTCTGGCAAGTAACTTCATTAATACCGATGAGGACGTCCTTATGAGAACTCAAGAGAACGGATTGGCCTCAGGCACGGGGTACCTTTTCTGTGTCCAAGAATCTTGGATACAGATAAAGAACTTATTGTCCATCCTATATAGGAAATAGGTTTACATTGGACTTCACGGCCGAATTATAAAGTAATGCCTTAGCTGAAGCAAAGGAAATACCGTTTGGACAAACACAAGGAATAGCAAGGCAAAGCCTGTAACATTGACCCGATGGATTGGAAATTTTATCTTTAAAGTATTCACATTAGCGTTGGTCTCTTTCAATTTCCCTCCCTGATACCTTTGAGTTTGTAGGACTTTAAATAGACAATCGAAAAAAGAACTTTGAAAAGAAAAAGAGCCACGATTATCGCAAATTGATCAGATACTTTGAGTAGAACTTCGAACACTATTGTTGCTGGGATGTTGGTCTTTTGAAGAAAGTAAATCCGAAAAGTCCGTTCATTCTTTTATGTTTTCTAATAATATCTCTTACAGGTCTTTAAAGTAATTTTACTAAAATCACTTTTTCAAATAGTTTCAATTCAAACTATAACCCTTTTCCATGTTCCCCACTTCTCAAATTCATTATTTAAAGTTTTTCAGTCGAATCCTTTCTTACCAATTCCTCCTGCACCCCAGCAAAAAAAACACACTCCATTGCCGTGTCGTTGTTGTGGTATAAATTTTAATCCGCTTTTAATGTTGACACTGACACTTTACTTTTCCGATGTCACACACTTGTAGGCTGAAATGTCAAATTGGGAAAAAAAAAGCCACCGAGACGGCCACCCTTTTTCACAATTTTGATTTTTGCAGTCAGTTTGGGTGAATAAAGCCAAAGAGTAAGTACGTGTATGTAAAAGAGTATGAGGAAATGACTGAGTAAGTTGATGCAGGTGTAGGAAAACTGAAAATAAATGTCTATACACACTCACACACACACACACATTGCAATTAAGAGTTTTCATGAGAATTTCACATGTTGAGGAGGATTAAAAACAAATTTTTCATTATCATCAACAACATCAATACATACTTACTTACATGTGTGCATGCAGGAGAGAGTGGATAGGCTAGAGTTTGAGCCTGATTGCTATATGTAATGAAATGTAATATGTATGATGTATTAACCCGTTCTTTTGTATAATTAAAATACGGATATACATACATACATACATACATACATACATACATACATACATACATACATACATACATACATACATACATACATACATACATACATACATACATACATACATACATACATACATACATACATACATACATACATACATACATACATACATACATACATACATACATACATACATACATACATACATACATATACAGTTTCTATATTATTTCCGTTTCAATACAGAGTAGGAGTAAATTTAAACAATACATTTTTGTCACACAGTGTTTATTAGCTTAAAAACTCTTTGTTTTTTGTCGCGTTTGACACAAATATAATGGCACAAAGTGAATGAATATTTTAGTTCAGGTTTTATACTTATACTATAATGCAAAAGTTATTACGCGGATTATGGATGTCATGAATTCATTATATTTTTTTAATTCATTATGTTTACAGGGGATGGGGGTCAGTAAAGTTTTCGAGAGAATTGAGTTTAAAATTATGGAATTATTGGTTGATGTTGATTGCAAAAATAGTCAGAAGCTATAGAACTGAACTAGAACTGGACTACAACTGAACTAGAACAGAACTAGAACTGAAATAGAACTGAACTAGAACTGAACTAGAACTGAACTAGAACTGAACTGGAACTGTACTAGAACTGAACTAGAACTGAACTAGAACTGAACTAGAACTGAACTAGAACTAAACTAGAACTGAACTAGAACTGAACTAGAACTGAACAAGAACTGAACTAGAACTGAACTAGAACTGAACTAGAACTGAACTAGAACTGAACTAGAACTGAACTAGAACTGAACTAGAACTGAACTAGAACTGAACTAGAACTGAACTAGAACTGAACAGAACTGAACTAGAACTGAACTAGAACGGAACTAGAACTGAACTAGAACTGAACTAGACTAGAACTGAACTAGAACTGAACTAGAACTGAACTAGAACGAACTAGAACTGAACTAGAACTGAACTAGAACTGAACTAGAACTGAACTAGAACTGAACTAGAACTGAACTAGAACTGAACTAGAACTGAACTAGAACTGAACTAGAACTGAACTAGAACTGAACTAGAACTGAACTAGAACTGACTAGAACTGAACTAGAACTGAACTAGAACTGAACTAGAACTGAACTAGAACTGAACTAGAACTGAACTAGAACTGAACTAGAACTGAACTAGAACTGAACTAGAACTGAACTAGAACTGAACTAGAACTGAACTAGAACTGAACTAGAACTGAACTAGAACTGAACTAGAACTGAACCAAACTGAACTAAGAACTGAACTAGAACTGAACTAGAACTGAACTAGAACTGAACTAGAACTGAACTAGAACTGAACTAGAACTGAACTAGAACTGAACTAGAACTGAACTAGAACTGAACTAGAACTGAACTAGAACTGAACTAGAACTGAACTAGAACTGAACTAGAACTGAACTAGAACTGAACTAGAAACTGAACTAGAACTGAACTAGAACTGAACTAGAACTGAACTAGAACTGAACTAGAACTGAACTAGAACTAAACTAGAACTGAACTAGAACTGAACTAGAACTGAACTAGAACTGAACTAGAACTGAACTAGAACTGAACTAGAACTGAACTAGAACTGAACTAGAACCGAACTAGAACTGAACTAGAACTGAACTAGAACTGAACTAGAACCGAACTAGAACTGAACTAGAACTGAACTAGAACTGAACTAGAACTGAACTAGAACTGAACTAGAACTGAACCAAAACTGAACCAAACTGAACTAAGAACTGAACTAGAACTGAACTAGAACTGAAATAGAACTGAACTAGAACTGAACTAGAACTGAACTAGAACTGAACTAGAACTGAACTAGAACTGAACTAGAACTGAACTAGAACTGAACTAGAACTGAACTAGAACTGAACTAGAACTGAACTAGAACTGAACTAGAACTAAACTAGAACTGAACTAGAACTGAACTAGAACTGAACTAGAACTGAACTAGAACTGAACTAGAACTGACTAGAACTGAACTAGAACTGAACTAGAACCAACTAGAACTGAACTAGAACTGAACTAGAACTGAACTAGAACTGAACTGAACTGAACTAGAAGTGAACTAGAATTAGAACTGAACTTGTCCACACTATAAGCCGACGCAATAGTCTACAGCATATTACACACTATAGTCGAGACTATATTCCACACTATAGACTATAGTCTTGTCTTACTATAGTTAAGACTGCAACACTATAGTCAAAACTATAGACAATCATTCGTATTTTCATCCCTATAAAAAAACACATGTAAATTACTCACGCACATTCAAACAGACAAATCATTAAAACTCACCTACAACTTAACATATCAACAAAATAAAATTTTAAATTAAGTATTCGCCCCCTGGTCTACCACATAAACATGTTTAAAGCTTAAAGGTAGGAATGATGTGACGAGTGACAGACAACTGTATGTATTATGTTGCAAATATAAATGTTTAAGTGTTAATCATTATAATGCTGATGATGATGATGTTTTCTGAGTCTATATGTCACAATATTATGTTGACACAAAATATCCTACGGCAAAACATTAATAAATCATTCACAAATGCACTTTCAGACTTTAATCATCAACAATATGTGTTTTTGTGTCTGTGTTTTAAGTAAATAGCAATGTATTTGTGTAGTTTTTTAATTGTTAAGTACATCATTGTCGAATACAACAAAAAAGAAATCTGTTAATGAAAATATTTAATATGTACATTTTATGTATTGAACAGCAAAAAAAAAAAAAAATGCCTTACTAAATTTTTAATAAAATATTAAATAATTGTATATTATTTAATTAAATTATAATCGTAACTAAACATAAACATTCAAATAGCTAAAAGCCAAAATTCAATGTCAAAGTAAGTGATTTTTTTTCAGTTTTGGTTTGATTTTATGTACTTTTTTTGTTGTTATATTCAGTTGCCATTGTTGATGTTGGTAATAATATCAAAATGTTAAAAGAAAACGTGCCTTTTAGGAATTTTGTGGCTTTTGTTGGTAGTAGTGTAGTATGTGTATACAAGAGTCTTTTTGTTTGTTTCCGTTTCCTTTTTTATTATTTTTATTGTTATTTGACGTTAAAGTTTTGTTGGATTTTGTCATGTGTAACAACAAACTATTTATAGAACTGTATAAACAAACATGCTTGTGTGTATGTTGTATATGTAACGGTATGAGTAAAGTTGTGGTGCCCAAACCAATATTGGGGAATATTCACAGGTTTGGTGTCTGAAATGCTACTTCTTTATAAAGCATAAAGTTGTAGTTTTTCAGTCCACGGGTCATGAGTTCGATTCCTACCAGATACTCCGGTGAAAGAGGGCAACAATGTAATAAACATCCACCTCAATAATTAACTAACTAACTAACTAACTAACTAACTAACTAACTAACTAACTAACTAACTAACTAACTAACTAACTAAACTAACTAACTAACTAACTAACTAACTAACTAACTAACTAACTAACTAACTAACTAACTAACTAACTAACTAACTACTAACTAACTAACTAACTAACTAACTAACTAACTAACTAACTAACTAACTAACTAACTAACTAACTAACTAACTAACTACTAACTAACTAACTAACTAACTAACTAACTACTAACTAACTAACTAACTAACTAACTAACTAACTAACTACTAACTAACTAACTAACTAACTACTAACTAACTAACTAACTAACTAACTAACTAACTAACTAACTAACTAACTAACTAACTACTAACTAACTAACTAACTACTAACTAACTAACTAACTAACTAACTAACTAACTACTAACTAACTAACTAACTAACTAACTAACTAACTAACTAACTAACTAACTAACTAACTAACTAACTAACTAACTAACTAACTAACTAACTAACTAACTAACTAACTAACTAACTAACTAACTAACTAACTAACTAACTAACTAACTAACTAACTAACTAACTAACTAACTAACTAACTAACTACTAACTACTACTAACTAACTAACTAACTACTAACTAACTACTAACTAACTAACTAACTAACTAACTAACTAACTAACTAACTAACTAACTAACTAACTAACTAACTAACTACTAACTAACTAACTAACTAACTAACTAACTAACTACTAACTAACTAACTAACTAACTAACTAACTAACTACTAACTAACTAACTACTACTAACTAACTAACTAACTAACTAACTAACTAACTAACTAACTACTAACTAACTAACTACTACTGACTAACTAACTAACTTACTAACTAACTAACTAACTAACTAACTAACTAACTAACTAACTAACTAGTATCTAAACGTTACATTTTATTTCAAGCCATCAGAGTTTTGATGAATTTTTTGCATCTAGTGTAGAGTACCAGTATACATATCTTCACTCCTTAAAGTTTATTGTCACATATGTATGTATGCCTGGAACATCTTTCATGTTATTTTATTATTCTCTTTTGGCTTGTTGTTCTTTGGAATGTTAATACCATGTTACAACATTGCTTTATTTGTTCTTTTGTTAGTGGTTTTTTATGTATTGTTATTTCAGAACAATTGTGAAAATGTTTCCCATTTATATTTTAGGGTTCTGGGGGAAATACTTGTACTATGCATTTCTTTCGGAATACAACTACAATATTTATGAATTCTGATATACACATACATCCTCTGTCATTTATGTAAATTTAAATAAATAGAACTGAACTAGAACTGGACTGAACTGAACTGAACTAGAACTGAACTAAAACTGAACTAGAACTGAGCTAGAACTGAACTAGAACTGAACTAGAACTGAACTAGAACTGAACTATAACTGAACTAGAACTGAACTAGAACTGAACTAGAACTGAACTAGAACTGAACTAGAACTGAACTAGAACTGAACTAGAACTGAACTAGAACTGAACTACAACTGAACTAGAACTGAACTAGAACTGAACTAGAACTTAACTAGAACTGAACTAGAACTGAACTAGAACTGAACTAGAACTAAACTAGAACTGAACTAGAACTGAACTAGAACTGAACTAGAACTGAACTAGAACTGAACTAGAACTGAACTAGAACTGAACTAGAGCTGAATTAGAACTGAACTAGAACTGAACTAGAACTGAACTAGAACTGAACTAGAACTGAACTAGAACTGAACTAGAACTAAACTAGAACTGATCTATTTATATTTTATTTTAATGATTAAAGATCTAAATATCAAACATGACACGGATTATAGCAAATATTCAATTATTATTTGTTGACCTTTTACAAATACAAAAACAACAACAACAAAAACTCAATCGATTTAACACAAGTTTTCTGGTTTAGTACGGGTATTAAGGGTTTAGTACGTACACATTTGCCTTTAACGTATTTATAGAAATAATTTTTTATTTTGTCAAAAATATATTTCATTAAATGTTAGACAATGGTAACTTTAAAGCTTTTAAGCCAATATTAAATGTAGCATAAAGATACAAAAGCGATTAGGTCCAGTACAAAAACATTCTAAATATAAATATATAAACAATATACTATAAACAAATACCGACGAATACTCCCTATAAAAACCAACTATATATGAGTGTATGTATGTATGTGTGTCTATTAAGTAGCAGCAACAACAACAGCAGTAGCATCTAACAAATAAATAGTCCATGAAATAAAAAAACAACAACAGAACAAAAGAATCCTGTCAAATACGTGAGAAATTTAACACATTTACAAAAACTACATAATGCTCTAAATTGTGCATGTGAGCGAAAAGGAAGGATGAAGCAAAATGAGAACTATACCAACAGAAGAGAGTGAATGAAACAAAGAGCCGGAAAATAGAAATATGTTCAACACTTCCGTTCGATATAGAGCGCAGTATTTAGTTGTAGTGGTAAGTTGTGTCTTTATGTGTGCAAGTTTGTGTGTGTGCGTCGAGTGTATCCTTATTTGTATTTAAGCTTAAAAGGCATCTGACAACAGCGTAACGCAAATTTTCAACAATCTAATAGCGGATTACATGCATTATCCCATCTTGAAAGTGGAAAAGTGTTTAATATTATTTTCGTATGATTAAAAGGGAGGGCGTTTATTGAATGGTTTAAATTTTTTATTCACAAGTAAATACCACTCGATTGTTTTATTGATAACGTAATATTTGAAAACGTTTTAACTGTCAAATTTTGTTATTGATGAAATGAAGGTTTCTTTTATGAAATGGAACTGAACTAGAACTAAACTAGAACTGAACTAGAACTGAAGAACTGAACTAGAACTGAACTAGAACTGAACTAGAACTGAACTAGAACTGAACTAGAACTGAACTAGAACTGAACTAGAACTGAACTAGAACTGAACTAGAACTGAAAACTAGAACTGAACTAGAACTAGAACTGAACTAGAACTGAACTAGAACTGAACTAGAACTGAACTAGAACTGAACTAGAACTGAACTAGAACTGAACTAGAACTGAACTAGAACTGAACTAGAACTGAACTAGAACTGAACTAGAACTGAACTAGAACTGAACTAGAACTGAACTAGAACTGAACTAGAACTGAACTAGAACTGAACTAGAACTGAACTAGAACTGAACTAGAACTGAACTAGAACTGAACTAGAACTGAACTAGAACTGAACTAGAACTGAACTAGAACTGAACTAGAACTGAACTAGAACTGAACTAGAACTGAACTAGAACTGAACTAGAACTGAACTAGAACTGAACTAGAACTGAACTAGAACTGAACTAGAACTGAACTAGAACTGAACTAGAACTGAACTAGAACTGAACTAGAACTGAACTAGAACTGAACTAGAACTGAACTAGAACTGAACTAGAACTGAACTAGAACTGAACTAGAACTGAACTAGAACTGAACTAGAACTGAACTAGAACTGAGAACTAGAACTGAACTAGAACTGAACTAGAACTGAACTAGAACTGAACTAGAACCGAACTAGAACTGAACCAGAAACTAAAGTAGACCAGAACAAATTTGATCTAGAACTGAACTAGAAATAAAATAGAACTAAACTAGTTCTGAATTAAACCAGAAAAAGTAGCACTCAAAGTTATTTGCAAAAATTAAACATAATTATAAATTACTTTTCCCAAACATCCTGTGATATCTGTGCCCCAAATTGCCTTTGGCATTTATCCAACTCTCTACAAAATTTGCAAAATCATTTAAACATCAGAGATTCTTATTTTCTCATCATTATCCCTGCGGTTTGTAACATTTACATTTTTAATTTCATTCTCCCAGAAACTCTTACTTCCAAACTCAGCACAATATTAAATACAAAACGTAATATCAAACGTAAAATTTATTTAGCACTTCATCATCTTTAACGTCAGATATAATTAAAATGTTTTGCATAATTAATTCTATTTTCTTTAATAAAACAATGATAATAATGTGATTGTTATTTTTTCACACCCAAAACAAAAACTTTTACTTTTTACAATTGGAGTCGTTTGTAGCTGCTGCTTTTTGAAGGTGTGAGTCAAAGGCACATTTTTCTAGTTACTTACCATCTTTATTCATGGCAGATTGAAAACATTTTGCTAAACGACATGCTCTACATTGATTACGATGAGTTTTATCTACGGGACAACGGCCCTTCATATCACCAGTTGCTTTACAAGTGTAAATGCGATTACGATGGATGCTGCGTTTAAAGAAACCGGAACAACCTGTAAGGGAAAATTTAATGTTGAGTAATTATTGTTTTTGTGGGATAATGAATTAATTATAGGATTTTTATTTTAATAGTATTTATATAAAGTTCAACTGAAATTGATTGGAATGAGCGCTTAGCTAGAACTAGTTCAGTTCTAGTTCAGTTCTAGTTCAGTTCTAGTTCAGTTCTAGTTAAGTTCTAGTTCAGTTCTAGTTCAGTTCTAGTTCAGTTCTAGTTCAGTTCTAGTTCAGTTCTAGTTCAGTTCTAGTTCAGTTCTAGTTCAGTTCTAGTTCAGTTCTAGTTCAGTTCTAGTGCAGTTCTAGTTGAGTTCTAGTTCTAGTTCAGTTCTAGTTCAGTTCTAGTTCTGTTCTAGTTCAGTTCTAGTTCAGTTCTAGTTCTAGTTCAGTTCTAGTTCAGTTCTAGTTCAGTTCTAGTTCAGTTCTAGTTCAGTTCTAGTTCAGTTCTAGTTCAGTTCTAGTTCAGCTCTAGTTCAGCTCTAGTTCAGTTCTAGTTCAGTTCTAGTTCAGTTCTAGTTCAGTTCTAGTTCAGTTCTAGTTCAGTTCTAGTTCAGTTCAGTTCTAGTTCAGTTCTAGTTCAGTTCTAGTTCAGTTCTAGTTCAGTTCTAGTTCAGTTCTAGTTCAGTTCTAGTTCAGTTCTAGTTCAGTTCTAGTTCAGTTCTAGGTTCAGTTCTAGTTCAGTTCTAGTTCAGTTCTAGTTCAGTTCTAGTTCAGTTCTAGTTCAGTTCTAGTTCAGTTCTAGTTCAGTTCTAGTTCAGTTCTAGTTCAGTTCTAGTTCAGTTCTAGTTCAGTTCTAGTTCAGTTCTAGTTCAGTTCTAGTTCAGTTCTAGTTCAGTTCTAGTTCAGTTCTAGTTCAGTTCTAGTTCAGTTCTAGTTCAGTTCTAGTTCAGTTCTAGTTCAGTTCTAGTTCAGTTCTAGTTCAGTTCTAGTTCAGTTCTAGTTCAGTTCTAGTTCAGTTCTAGTTCAGTTCTAGTTCAGTTCTAGTTCAGTTCTAGTTCAGTTCTAGTTCAGTTCTAGTTCAGTTCTAGTTCAGTTCTAGTTCAGTTCTAGTTCAGTTCTAGTTTCAGTTCTAGTTCAGTTCTAGTTCAGTTCTAGTTCAGTTCTAGTTCAGTTCTAGTTCAGTTCTAGTTCAGTTCTAGTTCAGTTCTAGTTCAGTTCTAGTTCAGTTCTAGTTCAGTTCTAGTTCAGTTCTAGTTCAGTTCTAGTTCAGTTCTAGTTCAGTTCTAGTTCAGTTCTAGTTCAGTTCTAGTTCAGTTCTAGTCAGTTCTAGTTCAGTTCTAGTTCAGTTCTAGTTCAGTTCTAGTTCAGTTCTAGTTCAGTTCTAGTTCAGTTCTAGTTCAGTTCTAGTTCAGTTCTAGTTCAGTTCTAGTTCAGTTCTAGTTCAGTTCTAGTTCAGTTCTAGTTCAGTTCTAGTTCAGTTCTAGTTTCAGTTCTAGTTCAGTTCTAGTTCAGTTCTAGTTCAGTTCTAGTTCAGTTCTAGTTCAGTTCTAGTTCAGTTCTAGTCAGTTCTAGTTCAGTTCTAGTTCAGTTCTAGTTCAGTTCTAGTTCAGTTCTAGTTCAGTTCTAGTTCAGTTCTAGTTCAGTTCTAGTTCAGTTCTAGTTCTAGTTCAGTTCTAGTTCAGTTCTAGTTAAGTTCTAGTTAAGTTCTAGTTAAGTTCTAGTTCAGTTCTAGTTCAGTTCTAGTTCAGTTCTATTTCAGTTCTAGTTCAGTTCTAGTTCAGTTCTAGTTCAGTTCTAGTTCAGTTCTAGTTCAGTTCTAGTTCAGTTCTAGTTCAGCTCTAGTTCAGTTCTAGTTCAGTTCTAGTTCAGTTCTAGTTCAGTTCTAGTTCAGTTCTAGTTCAGTTCTAGTTCAGTCCTAGTTCAGTTCTAGTTCAGTTCTAGTTCAGTTCTAGTTCAGTTCTAGTTCAGTTCTAGTTCAGTTCTAGTTCAGTTCTAGTTCAGTTCTAGTTCAGTTCTAGTTCAGTTCTAGTTCAGTTCTAGTTCAGTTCTAGTTCAGTTCTAGTTCAGTTCTAGTTCAGTTCTAGTTCAGTTCTAGTTCAGTTCTAGTTCAGTTCTAGTTCTGTTCTAGTTCAGTTCTAGTTCAGTTCTAGTTCAGTTCTAGTTCAGTTCTAGTTCTAGTTCTAGTTCTAGTTCTGTTCTAGTTCAGTTCTAGTTCAGTTCTCAAAAAATTCAATAAATGTACTTACCATCACAACTGTAAATCCCATAATGTTTACCGGAACTACGATCACCACATACTTTGCAGGGTATATCCAACAATCGATCACCTTCAAAGGAATCAAAAAGTTAGAAAAAGGTTACTGTATAAACAAAAACTAGAAATATGTAAAGAAGTCCTAAAAATCCTTATACTTCACGCAAAAACCCCCACCTAAAACTGACGTCATACTTTTCTATTTCCTCTGTTTTATCGCCATTTTTTTCTATACTTTTATTTTTCACTCGTTGCTAATCCTTGGCAATTTTGCAAGCACATAAAACATTTTAAAAACTTAATTCCTTTTTAAACATTCAACCAGGAAGAGACACTTGTCAAAACACTAGAACCACGCAAACCGGCAAAATCTTATGTCCGAATCTAAACAATGACAATTGACATATTGTCATTGTTTTTACTGACTTGATCCCTTCTATAGCTCAATGACGCGTGCTGGCAATTTGTTTACACCCTTGTTGGTGTCTTCTGGCTGTGGGTCGTCGAGTCGTGTGTTCTCAATTATATGTTGAGGTGTTAGAATTTGTTTTATTTGTTGCTTTTTCCTACTTTGTCGAGAGTGTTTAGGAGTAAAAAAAAAGGGGTGATATTGCAGAGTGTCCTTTTTTGTTTGTTGTGTGTGCGTGTGTGTGTTATGTTGGTCCTTTTGCTGTTGGATTTTTAGCTGGTTTGCCCAACATTCTAGTGGCTTTTCTTCCTTTATTCATCATTATTATTATTCCCTTTGTGGTTTATGATTTTTTTTTTTTTTTCCAAAAAAAGTTTTCTTTGTGTTTTTGTTTTTCTTTTGAAAAGTAAACTATTTCCGTTTATGGTTTTTAAAGTATTTTTGTTTTTCTTTCCTGGTGTAGAATCTTGTGATTTGTTATTTTTATAAGTATTTTGCATGTCAACCAAGTATGGTTTTTAAAAATTTTTAAATTTTATAATAATAATAGCTAATGTTTATTTAAGAAATCTGAATTTAAATGCGATAATAGTTCTCAGGGGTTGGGGTGATGAAATTTGTATAAAATTCTCATGGGAACAAAATAATTGAAATAAAAGTGTTAAACATTCATTACACAATATATTTGCAGTCTCAAGAAGTTCTGTCTTAAATTGAAAAGCTAATAGTTCGGCAAGAAAACGCTTCGGTTTTCGGTTTCGGTTTTTTTAAATCAGTTTTTCAATGCCAGCCTAAAACTTCCTAGAAGAAACAAATTTACAGTTTTATATATGTTTCTGTAGACCTCGCATAGCCGAGATCCAGTTTTCTATAGGTTTATAAAAACTTATTTCAGACTTATCGGACTATCCATTCAGATTAAAGTCGTACGAAACCTTCCCTACTTTCTCTTAAATAATGATCTCTAAAGAACCGGTAGTAGCTTAACTGGGACTTATTGCCTCCCTTTTAGGGCACAAAAATTTAGGACAGAAAACAAATAAAGTACATCAAAGGGGACTTTGGAGAATATTATTGAACAAAAATCTAATCAAAATGCGCTGAAAATTATGATCATTATTGAAATTGGTAACTTGACCTCAGATTGAGGAATGACAGACATACATATATATACAGATGATAACAATTTAGATGTAATCGAAATGGATTTCCATAAACTAAGTTGGTATAAAGGTGAACAATATTATATTATTTAAAATGGAACCATGTACTTAAAGAATGGACAATGACAACATTTCAGCTCTATCATCGGTTTGACAACTAAAGCCTAAACCTAAATGAAGAAAGGAAAATTATAATCCCAAATATCATAATACGTTCTAAACTAAGTAGTCAGAATGTTAAGTGGATATATAGAATTGACTTCCTACTAGACGCACATCGATCTATGTAACTTGATATGAACCAGATCATATTCCGTTCGTCTGAAGTATTTTATGGTCTACCACGTCCGTCTTTTTATTAGATTCACCCCGAATTCTATAGGGAGTTCTATAGGAAAACTAATGATCCAATTGTGGACCAGGTAGTTTCGAATGATTTAATGAGAATAAACGGATTTTTCTGTAAGATGAATTATATGGGAGATAAGATCTATTATGGACCTAAACTCATGATTTTTAGTAAAAATAGTTTTTGGTTCCTATAAAATGTCTTTATATCGAATTTCATTGCTATCCCAGCAAAAACAGCGAAATGACTTACTTATTAAACAACTTACTTTTCAATAACTACTACATACCGTCTGCATTACTTAGAGTCCCATGACTTCCCCGTATTAAAGTAATGTAAAATGCTATTGTTTAATAAGATTTTAGTATTTTAACCCCTTACTTTTCAATATAAGTTTTTGCTGGGCGAGGTGCCACGCCCACTTACTAAATAACTATTTAAAATAGTATATCTCGGAAACTAGTACGACTAGAGTCCTCTAATTTTGCAAATATGACACATACATGAATACCAAAAGACGTAAATTTGACTAAACTAAACACACTAAACACTTCCCAAATTTTGTACGATAAACTTTGGTTTCAATATGAAAATTATGTGCAATAATGGGCGGATATAATATAGTGGGTGTGTCATCCCCCATATAAAGTTAGTACCAAAATTTGTATAACTGGGAAATTATAAAATTTGGATTGATCAAATTTCGTAGGAACCACTTTGATATCAACATGAATATTTTAGACAAATATGGGTGGACTAGAAAAAGAGGTCGTGGTACTTCCCATATCGGAATTAAATACAAAAATTCGTATATCGGAGAAATTATTGGAGGTAGAATGCTCAAATTTTACACAAACAATTTTAACATCTATATTAGTAGTTGTCTAATAATTATGTGCAATATTGGGCGGATATGAAATAGTGGGCGTGTCATCCCCCATATAAAGTTAGTACCAAAATTCGTATAACTGGGAAATTATAAAATTTGGATTGATCAAATTTCGTAGGAACCACTTTGTTATCAACATGAATATTTTAGACAAACATGGGCGGACTAGAAAAAGAGGGCGTGGTACTTCCCATATATGAATTAAATACAAAAAATCGTATATCTAGGAAACCTCATGAGTAGCACTGAAATCAATGTGAAAAATTTGCAGACACATAACCGGACTAGCAACAGGAGCATGGTACGTACCTCTCATATGAATGACATTTTTACATTTGGAAAAATATAGGAACTAGAATATTCAAATGTTGTACGTGTTGTAGGGGGCATGGTACCTCCCAACATTGAAATTTAATCTAATTTTGCACGAACAATTTATCAATTCTGCAATAAGTTCCACTAGAAACGGTTTCTTTAAAAGGGGTTCTACTAGAATCGTTTTTTAAGCAAAAAACTAATGTTCACGATAATTTTAAGAACAGGTTCCTACTTTATCAATTCTATAACAGGTTCCACTAGAACCTTAGCTATGTTATATTACTATAGCATTGAAATTTTTGAATTCAGTATTAACAAATAATTCCTGAGCCACCGTTTGGGGTTTTTTATGTATATTATTTCTAGGGTAGCGAAGTACCCTGGGTATAGCTAGTTTTTAATATTATAGAAAACTCAAGAAGTACCAGTTGAAGTATGAATAAGACCCAATTAGTACTTTTTCATTGAATTTTATATTACTAAGTTCAATTATTAAAAAAAAAAATTCATAAGGTACCAATTGAGAAACGAAAAAGTACCAGAAAATTTTCACTTTTTAGATGTTCATTTCGTTCAGGAGCCCGAGTTCAATACAATAAAAAACTTAAAAGGACTCTACATGCTTAAATTTATGTTTTCAGGTTGAATTTAATAGAAATTTAAAAAAGTACCAGTTGAAGTACAAAAAAGCCCCTTTTATAGATTTTCAGTTGGTTTAGTTCAATATTATAGAATACTCAAAAAGTACCAGTTGAAAATAACTCTTTCTTAAAGATTCCCATTAACTAAGAAAGTTGAATGTTTAATTTAATATTTTGAAGAACAGAAAAGTACCAAAAAGTTCCCTTTTAAGGGCCAAAAATCCCCTTTTATAGATTCACATTTACTCAGGGATCCACATGCTTAATTTCATGTGGTTTAATATTATAAAATAAGAAAACTCAAAAAGTACCAGCTAAAAAACGAAAAAGTACCAAAAAATAGTACTTATAGTTATAGTTATTAAACATCACTTGCAAAGAAGTTAAAAATAAGCACTTTGTTGTATGTTCGAAGAAGTGATTATGTAATTGCTTTCAAAATGCTTTCTTATATGAAAATCCCGTCGGCAATTAATTTTTTTTACCAAATTCATTCAAAAGTGTCATAATTAGAAAAAATGTTTTTTTTACTAAAAACTCTTTAAATCCTATATAAACTTATAAAATAACTTAAATCTTATATTATTGAAAAATATATATAAAAAAATAAAATTTACTATAAACCGTCGGTGAATTTGAATACACACCACTTCCGGTACCCATCTTGCGTTGATGGAAATATTTAAAACTTAGGGTATCCAGATTGAAATATTTGTGCAACAACTTTAACACTTAAACACTTTTTCTTTTTTGAATAAATTTTCAAAAATTAATAATATTTTTTTTTTCTTAATTATTTATTATTTTAATAAATTTTATATAATTTATTAACTTTTACTTTTAGATTTCAGTAAAAACATTAGCAAAAATTTTTGTTAATTTTTTTTTTCTAAATTAAATTTTTTAGCACTTTTTTCAACCGTAACCGATAGTTTTTTGTCAGATAAATTATTTTTTTTTGAAAGTTACTTTACTTAATAAAGCTTTTATCCGTTTTTAGATGTTAACGTTACGATTTGTTTAGAGCTACAGAAACCGACCACCAATTAACAAAAGTAAAGCAGCCCGAGCCACAGAATCCTAGTTTACAATAATGACGATGATGATAGTGAGGCTGATGATGCTACTGCTAAACGACTATTTGACAGCAGAGCAGCAAAACAAAACATAGAACAATAATATGAGAAAAAAAATTTGCTGAAAAAAAGTTAAAGCCAAACCCACACTCTTCAGGGTCCTGGGAAATCAACCCCCCTCCCCATTATATATAAACAACCACCACTACAGCTAGTATACACAAGCATACACACAGTTATAGATTTAAGTAACAAGCTAACACACCACTACAACCACAGGATACTCAAAGGATATCAAGGAGCAGAGGCAACAACACACAACACACACATACACTAAAAAATCAAGAAAAAATAAACAAAAAAGTCGACAATTTCGAAAAGCCACAAAAATATTGAAGGAATGTGTGTGAGTGTGAGTGTGTATGAAGGACCTGTAGGACAATATACATACCACCCACTTTCCCTAACAAACACAATGCACCCTTACGACATTACAACGTTTTTTTTTAGCTTTAACATTCAGTCATTCAACCAACCGGAAAACGCCTCTTTTTTTACAACACACAACGATTACAACAAATCAAACTTCCCAACTCCTCATCATCGGGCACTACTCTCCATTTTATATTTTTCATTTCCCAACAAGCACAGGTCATATACTGAAGAAGAATTACTGTTGTTGTACTGTATTTTTTTTTTTTTTTGGACTGAAATGATGATGGCTTTTAGACAGAAATTCACCACAAAATGTCAAGTACGTAACGTTAAAGCTACAAATGTCATTCACTCACACTGTAATAAAAATTCCATATATGAGTTCATGTGCTCCACCTTACATACACACTCACACTGCTTTTCCTTGGAGTCTGCAGCAGTCAGACATTTTATTATTTATGTACGTGTGGATGTGTGTGTGTGTGTGTTTGTTACCCCATGTAATTGTGTTTGTCTTGTTATTATTGTTGTATTTGTGCGCCTGATTCGGTAAATAAGCCAGACACTTTTTGATTCTGTTCTTTTATATTTTTTGTTATGTTCTACTCCGTAATTTTGCTTCACAGTTGGAGCCAAGCTGGATTACCAGTTGCAAAGTCAATTAACAGGGGCGTTACGTCTGGAATTTATGTTTATTTTCACTATGTTAATTAATTAAACAACGTCACTGTCTCTGAAGTAGGTTAAAGGTTATAAAATGGAACAGTGGGCCAGGAGTTATGTATTCAGTTCTAGTTCTAGTTCTGTTCTAGTTCTAGTTCTAGTTCTGTTCTAGTTCTAGTTCTAGTTCTGTTCTAGTTCTGTTCTAGTTCTGTTCTAGTTCTGTTCTAGTTCTGTTCTAGTTCTGTTCTAGTTCTAGTTCTGTTCTAGTTCTGTTCTAGTTCTGTTCTAGTTCTGTTCTAGTTCTGTTCTAGTTCTGTTCTAGTTCTGTTCTAGTTCTGTTCTAGTTCTGTTCTAGTTCTGTTCTAGTTCTGTTCTAGTTCTGTTCTAGTTCTGTTCTAGTTCTGTTCTAGTTCTGTTCTAGTTCTGTTCTAGTTCTGTTCTAGTTCTGTTCTAGTTCTGTTCTAGTTCTGTTCTAGTTCTGTTCTAGTTCTGTTCTAGTTCTGTTCTAGTTCTGTTCTGTTCTAGTTCTGTTCTAGTTCTGTTCTAGTTCTGTTCTAGTTCTGTTCTAGTTCTGTTCTAGTTCTGTTCTAGTTCTGTTCTAGTTCTGTTCTAGTTCTGTTCTAGTTCTGTTCTAGTTCTGTTCTAGTTCTGTTCTAGTTCTGTTCCAGTTCTGTTCTAGTTTTGTTCTAGTTCTGTTCTAGTTCTGTTCTAGTTCTGTTCTAGTTCTGTTCTAGTTCTGTTCTAGTTCTGTTCTTGTTCTGTTCTAGTTCTGTTCTAGTTCTGTTCTAGTTCTGTTCTAGTTCTGTTTGACGTGTTCCCCCTGAACGGGTTAAGGTTGCATTCTATTGTAAGAAGAAGAAGACAAAAACATAGAATTACAATAGAATGCAACCTTGGAAACAGATGTTCAGGGGGGGAATTACTGAAGGTCAGATGGAGGAGATAGAAAAAAAAGATGGCGAAGGATAAAGAAAAATGGCGGGAGAAAATGATTCGAAGAATTTTTGGGAGGAAGAAGAAGAAGAGAAGTTTTTTTTTTTTTGGGAATCGAGGAGGCGAATGAGGGAGGACGGTGGTTCCGGAAGCCTATAAGTTTTTTTTTGAATTGAAAAAAAAAAAATAAATGAAGAAGATAAAAAAAAAAGACAATATACGGTTTAACAAAACATATATTTAAAACAAAACATACATTGATTTAAAAAAAAAAAAAAAAAAAATTTGATTCACAACAAAACATTTACTTAAAACAAAACATATACATATATGAAACAAAATATATAAAACACAAAGTTAACACAAAAAAAAAAAATCATAAAGTTAACATAAAATTGAGTGAATTTGGTACAAAACAAATAAAGCATCGACATAAAAAAAAAGGAAATATATACAATACAAAGTGAACACGCTACACCAATAATAAAATATTTCTCCACAAATACAATTTACATCTAAAACAAAATTCCTACACCTAGAGTGGACATTTCGGACGACAATCGGACGAAACTAGAGACCATACCACCCATAAGGGAAATTTAATGGTTATACCTTTTTTTTTTTGGGAAACATAGATATTTGGTTTTTTTGTCGCCAAAATCTAAGGGCCACTGTTGCCTTGGTAACTGATACTTAAACTGAGCTCAGGTTAGGGATAGTTTAGAGTCTTTTACCCAGTGTACCCCATTAAACTTTCCGCACGGACTGATTTTACGAGGACAGACCTAGACCAACGACAACTGGACTTCTAAACTCCACGGTATGTGGATTCTGTTCCCGATGGTAACCTATTAGTTTCAAGGAGAATTATGGAGATGGTGTGAATAATACGAGGTAAGTGAGAACTTAAAATCTGACTGTAGGGGTAGTGTTAGGGGCAAATTCTATTTAAATTGGCCAAAGATTTGCCATGGTAGAGGGAGGGCAGGCCAAGCAGCACAACATCCGCTGCAGACCAGTAGGTATAACGTCGCGATGCCTAGTAATTAGGTATAAAAAGTAGAAAACTAAATTGATCAAAACTGAGGAGGAAATTTTTTATTACATTTTTTTTGTTCGAGAACTCTGTGGGGAATATGATGGTGAACCCTACGACACCTCTACCGGCTATAGTCGAGCCTTACCACCTGGTCTTGTACCGAAGAGCGTTGCCATCATGTTTCCCACCGGTTTGCCACCAGGAGTCCCTGACAAAAATGGCGCCCAACGTGGGGCCCGAAATTCGGGTTTCCTTTCAAAGTTTTAGTTTACTTTAGGATTGTCATTGAGCAGCAGTCATCTTGTCCAACGTAAGTCATACTGTATTAAAATCAGTCATGGTTTTATAGTATTTGCGACGTTGGAAAGGATGATTCTGCTGAGTAAGAATCATAAAGGCTTGCTATCAGCCCTCTCTCAAGATCACGTGTGAGTCATATTATTATATAATTATGATTATTTCTAATGTTAGCCACAGTATTCTGGAGAGAGGAGTGAGAAGCAAGGAACACATTTAATTAAATTCAACAATAGACCTAGTTACACTCACCAGCTACGGAAAGCCTCAGCAGATATGTCGTAACATTTAAGACCTTAGTTGTTTATGTTATAGTCGATCTACTGGACTTTTTAACTCTGGAAAGTGTAATACCAGTTTTTCACACCTTTCATCCTCAGTTTTGATCTCTAATAAAATAAAAAATAAAAATGTAAAAAAATAAATTTCTAGATGTCGTCGATATTATACTTACTGGTCAAAAATATCCCTACAGTCAGACGAAAATTCTCAATACCAAATATAATCTGTTATTAGTTTTGAATATTGTTTAACCTCTTAATATTTCCAGAACATATAGGATATCGATATCAGTTTGGTGCATATATTTCTTTTGGTGTTCACTAGGGAAAAGATTAGTAAAAGGTTCCATTATTTATAGTTTAGGTAGAATGGTAGAGACTAGGTCAGGAAAAATGCAACGCGAATCCGTTTCTACTTCTTCTAGGCCTATTCTCGGGTCTGGTAACAACCAAATGCCAACCAGTTCAACAGCCTTAACAACAGCAACAATAACAGCTACCGTGGCTCAAGCAGCATTAAGTGCTAATTCGGCACAGTTGAATCCTCAATATGGTTCCAGGAATCCGGGAATAGAACTAGAGGACAGTATAACTTCACCGGCTTATAGCAGCATTACCGCACAAAATATCCGACAAGAGTTTCGCGGCAATTTGGGGTCAGATGCACAGCCAATTCAACCCCAACAAACAACGTCTGTACCAAATTTAGAAAACATAATAGAGTCCACGGTAGGTTTAAGGCAAGTTGAAATGATGCGTAACATGGAGGAAAGGCTCCGTGACTTAGTTCCACGTATAGTGGCTGAGAGTTTACAATCATTATCGAGAAGCTCGGGTAATGTACAAGCTTCATTACGAACACGGCCGCCTCAAGTAAATTTACAACCGCCACCATTATTACGAGCACCAGCACCAAACGTGTTTCCTTCACAGATACCCGCTAGACCAACTATGCCATCAAATATGTACCAACAGCCACCAATGCATTCAGACAGACGATTTCATCATACCGATTCCAGCCACCATCTGTCCAATATGCCACCACCAGACAATAACAGTACTTTCCACCCGCACGAAACCAGGCAGTCGTACTATCCACCACCCAATAACCCCGATTTTTCTCGGAGGCCAGGACTGGATAAGTGGGGAGTAAATTTCGATGGTACATCAAAGACCATGGGAGCCCAAGAGTTTGTTTTCAGAGTAGAAGAAATGAGAAAGGACTACGGAAACAACTGGTCAGAGGTATTGAGGCATTTCCACCAACTTTTGTCTGGCGATGCTCTGGAGTGGTATTGGATGCAGCGGCGTCTTCAACCAATAAACTCGTGGGAAGAATTAAAAGAGGCGGTTATCAACCGTTTCCGTAGATTTAACAGCGATGGGGAAATTCAACGACAAATAATGGATCGCCGTCAGCACCCACAGGAACTCTTCGAGGATTTCTATAATGCAGTCCTACGCTTAAGAAGTCAACAGAGCAATCCCATCGGTGAAAATGAACTGATTGATATAATGAAAACCAATTTACGCACTCCCATGGCACAACTGGTATTCCCAATTCGTATCTTTGGCCTTAGTCATTTCCGCACCGAGTGCAAAAAGGCGGAATCATTGTTACAAACTCAACGCCAATCTTATAGTAATCGACAGTTTGCTCCAAGGGTACATGAATTAGATTATGACGAATCGGCGCCAGCTGAAGTGGATTTAGACGCAATAAATAGTTCCACAAGATACGTGTGTTGGAACTGTCGTCAACCAGGCCATGGATACATGGACTGTCCATCAGCCACTAGGCGTCTGTTTTGTTTCAAGTGTGGTATGGAAAACACAGTAACGCCGAAATGTCCACGATGCACGGGAAACAGGCGAACGGACCCGCTAACAACTGGGGAGCAGCGTCCGAATCACCCAGCCCAGTGAGCAAACTGGAGAATATAAACGGTCTAGAGAAGAAGGAGGGGATCGTTAGCATTTTAAATAATAATGTTAGGTTAAGTAAGAAAACAGGAGAGTTAAGAATTAGGGAAATAAAATCATGGCACTTGAGGGTTAAGGAGTATAAGGAAGCTAGGAAGAGAATCTTCGGAAAAACTCGGATAGAAAAGGCTAGGGAACGGTATAGGAAAAGGAAAGAGCTTAGGCGTGAGATCGCGAATGTATGTTTATACGAAGGCGAAGATACCCGACTGTATACCCGTATCTCTATTAATGGAATAGAGATTGAGGGTCTTCTAGACAGCGGAGCTACGGTTACGGTTCTCGGCGAAGGATGCTTCGATGTCGCAAGAAAAGCGGGTGTAGTAGTTCATCAATTTCCTTCTACGGTGCGAACAGCAGACGGTAGAACTCATACAATTCAAGGTCGGTTTAAAGTGAGGATAAAGTACAACCGGAAAGAAAGTGACATCACTTTTTATCTGGTACCGACCTTGAAAAGGGCGTTGTTTCTGGGCGTCGATTTTATGAAAGTATTCGGACTGATAGTCAACTTGGATAGCTTGACCACAAATGATATGCTGTGGAGCGAGGAGTCGGGCGAAAATCCGACAAATCCTTCTAAGCATACCCTTTGTGATCAGGACAGGATGTTACTAGAAGCAACCATAGCCAAGTTTCCATCTTTTGTGGAAAAAGGACTTGGGAAAACCGACTTGGAGACACATCACATTGATACGCAAGACGCAGAGCCTGTAAAGCAGAGACATTACCCAGTCTCACCTGCTGGGCAAAAACTTATATACGCGGAATTGGATAGGATGCTTGCTATGGGTGTAATTGAGACGAGTCAAAGCCCCTGGAATAATCCAGTGACGTTAGTGCGTAAAGGTACAAAAAACAGGCTTTGTTTAGACGCCCGAAAGCTCAATTCACTCACAGTCAAGGATGCCTATCCACTTCCGCATATAGAAGGATTGCTCAGCAGACTGGGTGACACGCACTATATATCTAGTGTGGATTTGAAAGACGCATTCTGGCAAATCCCTCTAGATATACAGAGTCGTGAAAAAACTGCCTTTACAGTGCCCGGAAGACCACTTTACCATTTTACGGTCATGCCTTTTGGTCTGTGTAATGCAGCTCAAAGGCTATGTCGTTTAATGGATAAAGTGATTCCGTCCGAATTGCGAGATCGAGTGTTTGTGTATTTGGACGATTTGCTCATAGTTACGCCTGATTACCACACGCACATAAACATACTTGAGCGTGTTGCGAAGTTGCTTTCTAATGCCAAGTTGACTATCAATGTCGAAAAATCGCAGTTTTGTTTTAAGGAACTTCGGTATCTTGGATATATTGTTGGAGAGGGCAAGTTGAAACCTGATCCTGCGAAAATATCCTCGATACTCGATTTTCCTTATCCCAAGACGCCCAGACAAGTGCGCGGTTTTATGGGAACTACCGGCTGGTATCGCCGCTTCATTAAGGACTACGCTACCATTGCTAACCCGATTTTCGAAACGCTGAAAAAATCTAAAACGTTCGTTTTCCCCGAAGAAGCAAAAAAGGCTTTTGATAAGTTGAAAGTAGCCCTTACCTCGAGTCCGGTATTACGACATCCGGATTTTTCGAAGCCATTTTATGTCCAATGCGACGCTTCTGACATTGGCATCGGGTCGGTTCTTTTTCAAAAGGATGAAATCGAGGGCGAACATCCAATTGCTTTCATGTCGCAAAAATTAACATCAGCGCAACGAAACTACTCGGTTACGGAACGAGAGTGTCTGGCAGTAGTTATGGCTATAAAAAAATTTCGGGCATATATTGAACTAATGGCTTTTACAGTCATTACGGACCATTCCAGTCTAAAATGGCTGATGTCCAATAAAGAATTAAGTGGAAGATTAGCCCGATGGAGTCTGCTACTACAGTCCTATACGTTCAACATTGAACACCGCCAAGGGAGCAAGAATATAGTGCCAGATACTCTCTCACGTTACGACATGGAGGAAATTGCCGCCGATGTCTCGCAACTGATCGATTTGGATGCTCCGCCTTTTTCGTCGGGAGAATATCAAGAATTACTGTCGCAAATTAAGGAGAATCAAGAGCAGTTACCCGATTTAAGAATAGAAGATAACTATATATATAAACGAACCACGCATTACAACGGTGACGTTCTTACAGAAGATTTTTCTTGGAAACTATGGGTCCCCGCGGAGTTATCCAAGGACATTATTAGAAAAGCACATAATCCTCCGACTGCAAGTCATGGTGGTTTCCACAAAACTCTCAAAAGGATAAGAGAATACTTTTTCTGGCCGAATATGACTATCGAAGTAAGAGACTATGTGAGGAATTGTGAAATCTGTAAGGAAAGCAAACCTTGTAATCAAGTTGTAAGACCACCAATGAATGAGAACCTACCGGAAATAGTGCGTCCGTTTCAGAAGATTTATATAGACTTTTTAGGCCCGTATGTTCGATCTAAGTCCGGAAATTGTTTCATTTTTATTGTTTTAGATCACTTTACAAAGTTCGTACTCCTGAAGGCCATGTCCAAGGCAAATAATAAGAACGTAGTTCGTTTTTTAGTTTCGGAAGTTTTCCATAAATTTGGCGTCCCAGAGGTAGTTCTATCCGATAATGGGAGTCAATTTCTGTCCAAAGAATTTGCAGACATGATGAAACTGTTTGGTATCAAGCACATGAGAACAGCTATATATTCACCTCAAGCAAATGCATCGGAGAGAGTCAACCAATCGATCTTAGCCGCAATAAGATCCTACTTGAAGAGTGACCAGAGAGATTGGGATAACCATCTTTCAGAAATAGAGTGTGCACTCAGGTCATCAGTGCACACATCGATTGGTATGACTCCCTACTTTGCGTTGTTTGGGACGAATATGATAACTCACGGTAGCGTTTATAATTTGGCAAGAAAACTCGAACTACTGGAGGATGCCGAGATGAACGTCTTAGCTAAAACGGAAAAACACGAGTTGATACGCGAGAAAATTCGAATGAATCTGGCGAAAAGTTACGCCACTCGTGCGAAGGAATATAATAAACGTGCACGCAAAATTAATTTTCGACCAGGTCAGGAAGTGTTCCGCCGGAATTTTGCACTTAGCGACTCGAGTAAATTATATAACGCTAAAATGGGTAGGAAATTTGTTAAATGTCGTATTGTTCGTCCGGTCGGGAATTGTTACTATGAACTAGAAGACCTGCAGGGTAAACTAATCGGGATCTACCACGCAAAAGACCTTAAACAATGAGCACCTACCTTTTTCTAAACCTTACCAGTTTTTTTTTTGCCATCGTTGTCCGAAAAGTTTGTTCCTAGACCAACCTCTATAGTCTGCCTCGAAATTGCTATGATTAATTCCTTAATACTTCCCAATACTCCCTGTATTCGCTGCCTATGACATTTTTTTTTAATTATAGTTTTTCTTTTTAATTCTTTTTATTTAGGATAAGTTCCCAATGGAAGAGGGAAATGGATTGTTAATTTTTTTTTAATCTAATTTAGTAGTTTAGATTGAATTCCATTTACATATTTTTTTTTTTCCTTTCAATATTTTTTTATTATTATTAGATTACATATGAAATAATAAACCAGTTCGGTAGCTTAGGTTATACTCTTAATGAATTGATGTTTATATTGATTAATTTAGAATTTATCGGATATATATTCTTCCTTTTTATTTTTGCTTAGTTTTAGCTTTAGTAATTTGTAATCAATCATGAACATAAATCTAACTTAAGTTTGTTCTGTATATATGTAGTTTAGTTTTTGAGGAATGGAGTAAAGCAAAAGAACTAAATACCAATAACCTGATACCGATGACGTTTTTTTTTTTTTTTTTTTTTTTTTTTGTTTAACACATTCAATTGAAATACTTAAGTAGTAGGGTATATATATTTGAAATGGATATTCATCGTTTTGTCACACCAAGAGCTAACATTTCTAAACTAGTTACATTTTGTAACTGTCATTGTGCCAATAGTGCATCTCCGTTTAGTGCTAACGAAACTATGACATCTAGACACTGGGAGACGTTAGTCACCTAACACAATAACGCAATCTGAGTCTGATCTTACAGCAAGTGTGAACAAATTAGACGAAGCGAATCAACTAGTATATCCTCGGAAACACATAGTTGAATATATATTGTAATCAATAACACAACTACTAGGTTCTTTTCAATTGAAATGGTTAAGAAAAAAAAAAAGGAAAAAAAAAGACATCATAGGTTCAATGATATCCTTATTATGTTATCGAGATGTGGGTGAAACTAAACAATGTTCTAAACTATTGACAATAATTCTAAAATTGTAAAGAGAAAACAGAAAACTCTTACTTACCGATCGTGTTGAATTCACCTCTGAGTACAAATCTTATCAAGTCTCCTATTCTTAAGGGAAATCTGGAGAATGTGTAGGAGAAAAAGGGATTAGAAAATGTTTTCTGGGAGAGTAGAGTTAAATTACTTACGATATAAATTCATGAACAACCAACACCGTAGTAGTTTCAGAGTGAATTCTTTCAAAACTGAATTCTTCATGTTGAATCTCTTTGCTAAGTAAAAAGAAAAAATGAAAATTAATATTAGTGAAGATCAAATTAATCTTGGTTGAATATAGTTAGTATATGGATTATTATTTCAACAGCAAAATATTTCTATGTTTATCAATTTTTTTTTAATAATTTTTTTTCTTGATTAGTATAATAAAAATTAAAAATAACTATTATTTTTGATTTTTATTATATTGAATATACTTACTCGGCAATATTTATTTGGTCAAACAATAAATAGAAAATAAAAATAATAGAATATAAAAATCACCTAATCGCAAAATGTCGTTAAACTTTATAGGTTGAAATTTTTGGCATAAATTGTTTTTTTTGAAACTTAATTTCGAATATTTCTATATAAAATTGTATTATCATCAGGTGTAGGTATAACTCCCAAATTTCAGCTAATTCGGCCAGAAACTATTTTATTGACTAGGAGATTATTTTAAAAGTATATGATTTTGTTTTGTCGAATTTTGGAACTAAATTTCGAATACAATATTGTATTGTCATCATATGTAGGCATAACTGTTGAAAATTCTAACATTTAACCGAAATTCGAATTGTTAACCACATTTTGTAGTATTTTACCTACTCTTAGATTAAATTCGTTTATTGGAAAGGAAATCCCATATTGATGCCTATAATTTATTTTAAAATATAAAAGCCATTGTCTGATTCCTATTTTTGCTTTCTGATTTGAAGGTTATTTGTGTTTTTTGTTATTGATTTTTATTTGAAAAGCCCTTTTTACATTACAATACTTTGTATTGATATCATAGTTATTTTCTTATACAAAATCCAATCGATTGTCAGTGAATATTAAAAAAAAAAAATTTTTATGTATTATAAAAAAAAATATTTTTGGTTCATTTTACAATTCAAATGGGTTATGAAGAAAATGCTGATGGAGAATAAAGGAAAATTGAATAACAAATAAATCCAAAGGAAATCTGTAGACAATTGTGTATTTTGTAAAATAAGGGAAATTGAAAAATTTTCAAAACCACAATACATTTGAGACTACAAAATATTTTTGATTTTTTATATTACAATACATTTTCAAAAAATCTATGTATTAATACAAAATCAGTTAGTGTTATGGAAAATATTAAAAACTACAAATCTAAACTAATTAGTGTTTGTAGGAAGTGAAATGTAATTTTGGAAAATAATTTTTAGATATGAAGGGAAGGGAAAAAACATGAATTTTCGGACATTCTTGGGAATATTGAAAATATATGGAAAGATTGTGTCAAAAGTCTTCATATTTATTTCACAATTTCTCCAATCATTAAAACTCATATTGTAGATTTTTTTTAATATAATCTTATTATATTAAATCTGTGGTAAAAAGGGAAAAGTGCATAAGTTGTTTTTTTTACAGTTTTCAGGAGAGCATTTTTTAAACTTTGAATGTGAATACAAGATCAGAGATTTAAATTTTTCATAAAATCCTTATGTAAATATCTCAAGAATTATTACGAAAATAATTCACATGATATATTTGGTTGATATATATTACCATCAACGAAAAATTGGCTAAAAACTATTGGTGTTGTTTTTCATTTCGTTGGAAAAATGAAAAAAAAAAGGGAAAATTTAAAATCCGAAATATATCTCTAGTCATAATTTTATTAGAAAAATTATTTTATTAGGTTTTTTTGTTTATATCGAGATAGGTGTATTTTCCATTTCAATTTATGTATTCAGCAACTTTTTTCAATTTGTTAAAAGTACATAAGTATCTCAAAATAGGTTATAGAATTTATATTTAATAATTTAGAAGAACAACATATTTTGAATTAATACAGAATAAATTTTGTTGTAAAATACAGGAAAACATCATAATTCAAATATGTAATTGAAATTTTATGGAAAATATTTGATATGAAAATAAGGAAAAAAACTTAGGTAAATTAATGTTGTTTTGTAATTTATGAAATTTTGAAAAAGGAAAGGGAAAATAGACTTATGCTGTCATAACACGTCCACAACTGCTAAAGTAATGGGCAGAATTTTACCAAAAGTTGATACAAGATGGAATGAAGTACGGCAATTCCAATTAACTGAAGGGAAAAAAGAAAAGTTTTTAGCATAACTTGAGATATTCACTTTTTCATTTTTGCCACAGAAATATATTACATTTGCTTTTGTTATATAAAACTAGTTCCCAAAACCCGTAATGTATAACATCTCATTTGAACATACTTGAAAACAAATTTGCAAGACATTTTCAAGAAAATCTAGTTAATTTTATTCGATTTCAACAATATTTCCCAATATTTAAGAACTTTACCGAAGAAGTACAAAAGAAAGTCGTAGAGTCGACTTTTGTTTCAACTACAAACTCTGAAAAGGGTGGGAAAACGCTTAATAGGCAACACTGCATATAAGGCAATGGAAAAAGTCGTATGTTCGAGTTTTTTTTTAGAAAAGTCGTAATGTCAACGTTTAGGACGCTAATATTTACCTCTCTTATGACAATTTACTGATGGTTCGGGAACATGAACACGGGCACCTCTTATCTGGAACATTTCTAGATTTTTTTATATAACTTATTGGCACTGATGATATTTTTTTTTTTTGGCTGCATAGAAACAAAAGATGAATTTTTGGAGAACACATTGCTTATATAAGGTGATACTGTTACGTTTGAACAGCCACCATTTTTAATTTACACCAAAGCTTTTTTGTTTTAAATTTCCAAAAATTTATCTTTTGTCATGCTAGATGATTATTACTCACTTGCACAATATTTTTTATATGATTTCACTATTGTTATTTTTTTTATTTTTCACTTATAATTTTGTTTTTTTTTTTAATTTAAAATTTGTATATTTATATTGCTTTTTTATTGTTCCTTTTTTTTTATTGTCTTCTGCACAAACAAATAAAAACGTTAATGAGTTGCCAGACAGAATTACCATGTAATGGTGAGGCCAGTACGCACCGAATCAAAGATGCGGAAAGATATGGGGATGCCAGATTTTAGGGTAACTTAGGGTGTAAAATATGCAAACCCAAATATTATAGGACAATAGGGTTTCCCCTCCCATTCACTTTACACAGAGGCAAAGATAATGGTGGGGTTTGACGTGTTCCCCCTGAACGGGTTAAGGTTGCATTCTATTGTAAGAAGAAGAAGACAAAAACATAGAATTACAATAGAATGCAACCTTGGAAACAGATGTTCAGGGGGGGAATTACTGAAGGTCAGATGGAGGAGATAGAAAAAAAAAGATGGCGAAGGATAAAGAAAAATGGCGGGAGAAAATGATTCGAAGAATTTTTGGGAGGAAGAAGAAGAAGAGAAGTTTTTTTTTTTTTTGGGAATCGAGGAGGCGAATGAGGGAGGACGGTGGTTCCGGAAGCCTATAAGTTTTTTTTTGAATTGAAAAAAAAAAAATAAATGAAGAAGATAAAAAAAAAAGACAATATACGGTTTAACAAAACATATATTTAAAACAAAACATACATTGATTTAAAAAAAAAAAAAAAAAAATTTGATTCACAACAAAACATTTACTTAAAACAAAACATATACATATATGAAACAAAATATATAAAACACAAAGTTAACACAAAAAAAAAAATCATAAAGTTAACATAAAATTGAGTGAATTTGGTACAAAACAAATAAAGCATCGACATAAAAAAAAAGGAAATATATACAATACAAAGTGAACACGCTACACCAATAATAAAATATTTCTCCACAAATACAATTTACATCTAAAACAAAATTCCTACACCTAGAGTGGACATTTCGGACGACAATCGGACGAAACTAGAGACCATACCACCCATAAGGGAAATTTAATGGTTATACCTTTTTTTTTTGGGAAACATAGATATTTGGTTTTTTTGTCGCCAAAATCTAAGGGCCACTGTTGCCTTGGTAACTGATACTTAAACTGAGCTCAGGTTAGGGATAGTTTAGAGTCTTTTACCCAGTGTACCCCATTAAACTTTCCGCACGGACTGATTTTACGAGGACAGACCTAGACCAACGACAACTGGACTTCTAAACTCCACGGTATGTGGATTCTGTTCCCGATGGTAACCTATTAGTTTCAAGGAGAATTATGGAGATGGTGTGAATAATACGAGGTAAGTGAGAACTTAAAATCTGACTGTAGGGGTAGTGTTAGGGGCAAATTCTATTTAAATTGGCCAAAGATTTGCCATGGTAGAGGGAGGGCAGGCCAAGCAGCACAACATCCGCTGCAGACCAGTAGGTATAACGTCGCGATGCCTAGTAATTAGGTATAAAAAGTAGAAAACTAAATTGATCAAAACTGAGGAGGAAATTTTTTATTACATTTTTTTTGTTCGAGAACTCTGTGGGGAATATGATGGTGAACCCTACGACACCTCTACCGGCTATAGTCGAGCCTTACCACCTGGTCTTGTACCGAAGAGCGTTGCCATCATGTTTCCCACCGGTTTGCCACCAGGAGTCCCTGACATGTTCTAGTTCTGTTCTAGTTCTGTTCTAGTTCTGTTCAGTTCTGTTCTAGTTCTGTTCTAGTTCTGTTCTAGTTCTGTTCTAGTTCGGTTCTAGTACTGTTGTAGTTCTGTTCTAGTTCTATTTAGTTCTATTTTAGTTCTGTTCTTGTTCTGTTCTAGTTCTGTTCTAGTTCTGTTCTATTCTGTTCTAGTTCTGTTCTAGTTCGTTTCTAGTTCTGTTCTAGTTCTGTTCTAGTTCTGTTCTAGTTCTGTTCTAGTTCTGTTCTAGTTCTGTTCTAGTTTCTGTTCTAGTTCTGTTCTAGTTCTGTTCTAGTTCTGTTCTAGTTCTGTTCTAGTTCTGTTCTAGTTCTGTTCTAGTTCTGTTCTAGTTCTGTTCTAGTTCTGTTCTAGTTCTGTTCTAGTTCTGTTCTAGTTCTGTTCTAGTTCTATGTTCTAGTCGTTCTAGTTCTAGTTCAGTTTCTGTTCCTAGTTCTGTTTCTAGTTCTGTTCTAGTTTCTGTTCTAGGTTCTGTTCTAGTTCTGTTCTAGTTCTGTTCTAGTTCTGGTCTGTTCTAGTTCTGTTCTAGTTCTGTTCTAGTTCTGTTCTAGTTCTGTTCTAGTTCTGTTCTAGTTCTGTTCTAGTTCTGTTCTAGTTCTGTTCTAGTTCTGTTCTAGTTCTGTTCTAGTTCTGTTCTAGTTCTGTTCTAGTTCTGTTCTAGTTCTGTTCTAGTTCTGTTCTAGTTCTGTTCTAGTTCTGTTCTAGTTCTGTTCTAATTCTGTTCTAGTTCTGTTCTAGTTCGTTCTAGTTCTAGTTCTGTTCTAGTTCTGTTCTAGTTCTGTTCTAGTTCTGTTCTAGTTCTGTTCTAGTTCTGTTCTAGTTCTGTTCTAGTTCTGTTCTAGTTCTGTTCTAGTTCTGTTCTAGTTCTGTTCTAGTTCTGTTCTAGTTCTGTTCTAGTTCTGTTCTAGTTCTGTTCTAGTTCTGTTCTAGTTCTGTTCTAGTTCTGTTCAGTTCTGTTCTAGTTTTGTTCTAGTTCTGTTCTAGTTCTGTTCTAGTTCTGTTCTAGTTCTGTTCTAGTTCTGTTCTAGTCTGTTCTAGTTCTGTTCTAGTTCTGTTCTAGTTCTGTTCTAGTTCTGTTCTAGTTCTGTTCTAGTTCTGTAGTTCTGTTCTAGTTCTGTTCTAGTTCTGTTCTAGTTCTGTTCTAGTTCTGTTCTAGTTCTGTTCTAGTTCTGTTCTAGTTCTGTTCTAGTTCTGTTCTAGTTCTGTTCTAGTTCTATTCTAGTTCTGTTCTAGTTCTGTTCTAGTTCTGTTCTAGTTCTGTTCTAGTTCTGTTCTAGTTCTGTTCTAGTTCTGTTCTAGTTCTGTTCTAGTTCTGTTCTAGTTCTGTTCTAGTTCTGTTCTAGTTCTGTTCTAGTTCTGTTCTAGTTCTGTTCTAGTTCTGTTCTAGTTCTGTTCTAGTTCTTTTCTGGTTCTGTTCTAATTCTGTTCTAGTTCTGTTCTAGTTCTGATCTGGTTCTGTTCTAGTTCTGTTCTAGTTCTGTTCTAGTTCTGTTCTAGTTCTGTTCTAGTTCTTTTCTGGTTCTGTTCTAGTTCTGTTCTAGTTCTGTTCTAGTTCTGTTCTAGTTCTGTTCTAGTTCTGTTCTAGTTCTGTTCTAGTTCTGTTCTAGTTCTGTTCTAGTTATGTTCTAGTTCTGTCCTAGTTCTGTTCTAGTTCTGTTCTAGTTCTGTTCTAGTTCTGTTCTAGTTCTGTTCTAGTTCTGTTCTAGTTCTGTTCTAGTTCTGTTCTAGTTCTGTTCTAGTTCTGTCTAGTTCTGTTCTAGTTCTGTTCTAGTTCTGTTCTAGTTCTGTTCTAGTTCTGTTCTTCTGTTCTAGTTCTGTTCTAGTCTGTTCTAGTTCTGTTCTAGTTCTGTTCCAGTTCTGTTTAGTTTGTTTGTTCTAGTTCTGTTCTAGTTCTGTTCTAGTTCTGTTCTAGTTCTGTTCTAGTTCTTCTAGTTCTGTTCTAGTTCTGTTCTAGTTCTGTTAGTTCTGTTCTAGTTCTGTTCTAGTTCTGTTCTAGTTCTGTTCTAGTGTTTGTTCTAGTTTGTTCTAGTTCTGTTCTAGTTCTGTTCTAGTTCTGTTCTAGTTCTGTTCTAGTTCTGTTCTAGTTCTGTTCTAGTTCTGTTCTAGTTCTGTTCTAGTTCTGTTCTAGTTCTGTTTCTAGTTCTGTTCTAGTTCTGTTCTAGTTCTGTTCTAGTTTTGTTCTAATTCTGTTCTAGTTCTGTTCTAGTTCTGTTCTAGTTCTGTTCTAGTTCTGTACCAATTTTTGTTCTGATTCTGTAGTTCTGTTCTAGTTCAGTTCTATTTTAGTTCCAGTTCAGTTCTAGTTCATTTCCAAAGTTATTAATATAAAACCACTGTAACCTTAAAACCAAAGATTTTTGTCTTGTATATGAAAAATCATATAAAAAAGATCTATTCAAAGTACACAAGTTAAAGAAGAGGCGTGACAAAAATTGCGATACATACCCCAAGATGAAAAGTAAATAAAGTCAAAATAGCACAAGAATCAAAAAATATAAGAAGTTATGTACATATACATATACACATAAAAAAGTATCATGGTTTATAGTTACATAGATTCTTTGGAAATAAAAGGAAAGAGAATATTTATTGTTTTTTTTTTTTTTCTTCCTTTATGCCAAAGAATCCTGCTGATAGGGGTTGATTTACTGACTCGAAGGCAGAAAATGACTTGGGTATTGTTATTGTTGTAAGTGATATTTTATATGTTGAAATAAATATAAATAACTAATTATTATTTATTTAGAGAAAACAAGGATTTAATGAAGTGATTAAGAAGTAGGTGTTTAGAAGTTAAGTTGTAGAAATTATAATTTTTAAATTACTATTCACTTTAATTTTTTAAAATTTCTTAAATCATTTGCAAAAAACTGTTTAACTTAACCCAACCTTTCAATTGATTTTTTAATCTCTTACCAGGAGTTTTTTTATTTGTGCTCTTACATTTTCCATGTGATGTAGCATAAAACTTTACTGTGTGGTTATATTAACCAGTAAGGATGCAAAGTCATTTAAGAATCCTCTGCACTCGTTATGCTCGTAAAAAAGGCAGAAAAAATTAAAAAAGTAACGTTTCCATACAATCCAGCTAGCAAGCAGCAGACATTCCCAAAAAAAGTGTATACAGATAACAAAAAGCCAATTTACTACTACGCTCATTTCCCTAACATACTAACTGCTAACACACCCCACTACTCCACACAGCCCCTTCCTTGTGTAATTCCTTAATATACTCGTAAACACATCCTGGTATCCTTTCCTCACATTTGATTGTATACCATTACAGTCAAACGAATTTGTGGCATCAAAAAGTCGCTTTTTTATTATGGTTCTTAATATCTGGTTATACAAGGACTCATTCCACTTTAACTTCTCTTCATATGTATATGTCAGACTTACCTATACTATCAAACTCTTGGGCTCAATGTATTGGTTGCAAAAACTCCACCCTTTTTGTAGCGTCCATTTTTTAAAAATGTTCGTCACATGCGCATTAGAAAGTGGTGAATTATTTGTATATAATTCCTCTCTTTTTCTCTCTGTCTCATTGTCATTCTGCTACAAATCTCTCTCTTTTGACTTTTAACTATAGAGAGGGAGAGTGTGATGTGTAGGTTGCTTGTATTGAAATAACGGTAATGTTATATTACTGATAACAGCTGATTTGTTTTAACTTTTTGATTTGTTTGGGTATTAAAGTCACGTGATTGACTTTTACATACATACATACAGCACATATGTATGTACTGAGAGACAGTGGGTTAAAATTGTTATTGAAACTAAAATATAGAATTTCGAAGAAGAAATTCAAGCTCCTTATTTGTCTTACTAGAGTGAAAAGTTTAAACATCTATTTCATTTATATTGATTGTAGTAAAATAACTCAAAATATTTTGTTAAGAAAATTGCAGGTTTTCGTGCAAAATAAATGAAAATCTTTATATGTGCCAACGACAAAGGACAAGTATGCTTTTCTAAAGGATTGGGCTCCACTGTTCGATTCCTAACAACAACTCACTGAAGGAGGGCACAACAGCCCGATAATGGTCTATGTAAACTGAACTTGAACTGAACTGACCTAGAACTGAACTAGAACTGAATTAGAACTGAATTAGAACTGAACTAGAACTGAACTAGAACTGAACTAGAACTGACTAGAACTGAACTAGAACTGAACTAGAACTGAAATAGAACTGAACTAGAACTGAAGTAAATGAACTAGAACTGAACTAGAACTGAAACTAGAACTGAACTAGAACTGAACTAGAACTGAACTAGAAACTGAACTAGAACTGAACTAGAACTGAACTAGAAACTGAACTAGAACTGAACTAGAACTGAACTAGAACTGAACTAGAACTGAACTAGAACTGAACTAGAACTGAACTAGAAACTGAACTAGAACTGAATTAGAACTGAACTAGAACTGAACTAGAACTGAACTAGAACTAGAACTGAACTAGAACTGAACTAGAACTGAACTAGAACTGAACTAGAACTGAACCAGAACTGAACTAGAAACTGAAGAGAAACTGAACTAGAACTAGAACTGAACTAGAACTGAACTAGAAAGAACGGAACTAGAACTGAACGAGAAGAAAGAGAACTGAACTAGAACTGACTAAGAAAACGGAAACGAGAACTGAACGAACTGAACGAGAACTGAACTAGAAACGGAACGAGAACGGAACGAGAACGGAACGGAACGGAAGAGAAACGAGAAACGAGAACGAGAACGAACGAACGAACGAACGAACGAACGAAGAACGAACGAACGAACGAACGAACGAAACGAACGAACGAACGAACAACGAAAACGAACGAACGAACGAAACGAACAAAACGAAAACGAACGAACGAACGAACGAACGAACGAAACGAACGAAGAACGAACGAACGAACGAACGAAAGACGAACGAACGAACAAACGAACGAACGAAAGACCGAAACGAACGAACGAACGAACGAACGAACGAACGAACGAACAACGAACGAAGAAACGAACGAACGAACGAACGAAACGAACGAACGAAACGAACGAACGAACGAACGAACGAACGAACGAACGAACGAACGAACGAACGAACGAACGAACGAACGAAACGAACGAAAAACGAACGAACGAAACGAACGAAACGAACGAACGAACGAAGAACGAACGAACGAACGAAACGAACGAAACGAACGAAAACGAACGAACGAACGAACGAACGAAAGAACGAACGAACGAACTAACGAACTAACGAACGAACTAACGAACGAACTAACTAACGAACGAAGAACTACGAACGAAACGAACGAACGAACGAACGAACTAAAAAAACTAACTAACTAAACTAAACTAACTAACTAACTAACTAACTACTAACTAACTAACTAAACTAACTAACTAACAAAACTACGACTAACTAACTAACTAACTAACTACTAACTAACTAACTACTAACTAACTAACTAACTAACTAACTAACTAACTAAAACTAATCCCTCTAAAGACCCGTATATGGACTATGAACCAGTCGATTAACTATTTAATGCACCAGTCGATTGTCTATTACGTGGACTAGTAGATTGACTATTTTTTGGCCTAGTCGGTTGACTATTCTATACATTTGTCGTTTCTAATGTCTGTCGACTACACTGTTGACAAATCTATGGACTAGTATATAAATATAGCGGACATGGCTTAATTCGATTCGATCAGATTCAGGGAGCTTAATTTACTTAAAGTTTTCTTTGCAGTAGATAATATTTATTTAAACTAATTACTTAATATTTTATTTGTTACTTCTTATTTAAAGCTTTGTTTTGTTAAAAAAAAATGTGTTCGACTAAATGTTGTAGACATAAAATCACCAAAACGTTCCACAAACATTAAGACCAAATTCTCTTAATTTTCTTCATCTTTTGGTATGGGTTTAACTAAATGTGTAAAAATACAATAAAATCTTTTCATACTCTACATTAAGGACAAAAATACAGGACATTAAAACAACTGATAAATCCTCGACAAACAAAAGATTTTTAAAAACAGAACAGTTAACAAAAATTAATGGCCGTTTTTTTAGGGAAAACAATTTTTTTAACATTTAAATGTAGCCTTACAATTGTTTTGGTTTCAGCTTAGTTTATTTTTGAAATATACACAGAGAAAAATTGTAGATAATTTTAAAATAATTTTGAATTGGTTCAAAGAAAAAAATTGATTCTCGGCGTTTTATTGCTATTCAACTAAAACAGTTTTTTAGCCTCTATTTTGCTTAAGTTTAGTTTTCATTTAAAAATTACAATCTCAAATCTTCTTTTAACAAAATTTTTCTCTCAGTGTCCACGACTGCATATTAATGCGTTTAACACAAACAACTGAAAAAACCGAATGCTTTTTATAAACACAAAAAAATGTACAAATAGTAAAAAATACGAAAAAAATTCACAGCGAACAGTTGAAAAAAAAATGTCACAAATATTTATTTAATGGATTTATAATGTTTCATATTCTAATTGCTTTGGATAACAAAACACTGATGGTTACGTGTCTTGGCAAAAATTTTAGAGTTTTAAGCTAAAAAAAAACGACAAAATAACAAAAACAAAGTTATAATAATTCAGTTTTTAAATAAATTTTTATTCAGCTTTCAAAACACGCAGTAGTAATAATATAATTTAGTTTTTTTCCTCACGAAATGCAAAATAGAAATCTACAGCGAATCTCTCCTTGCCGGCCACCAGCCAACGGGTAAAGACTGAATAATCACCATTCGCCAAAGGCAGCCATTTTTGTTTTTCCATGTCTATACGCATACGATTCATTAAAACATAATTCTAAATCAAACACAAATTAAAACTGTTAAAAAAACAGACTTTACTTTAAACTAGAACTGAACTAGAATTGAACTAGAATTGAACTAGGATTGAACTAGAATTGAACTAAAATTGAACTAGAATTGAACTAGAATTGAACTAGAATTGAACTAGAATTGAACTAGAATTGAACTAGAACTGAACTAGAACTGAAAGGAATTGAACTAGAATTGAACTAGAACTGAACTAGAACTAAACTAGAACTGAACTATACTAAAACTATAGCTGAACTATAACGGACTATAACTGAACTAGAACTGAACTATAACTGAACTGTAACTGAACTAGAACTGAACTAGAACTGAACTAGAACTGAACTAGAAACTGAACTAGAACTGAACTAGAACTGAACTAGAACTGAACTAGAACTGAACTAGAACTGAACTAGAACTGAACTAGAAACTGAACTAGAACTGAACTAGAACTGAACTAGAACTGAACTAGAACTGAACTAGAACTGAACTAGAACTGACTACTAGAACTAACTAGACTGAACTAGAACTGAACTAGAACTGAACTAGAACTGAACTAGAACTGAACTAGAACTGAACTAGAACTGAACTAGAACTGAACTAGAACTGAACTAGAACTGAACTAGAACTGAACTAGAACTGAACTAGAACTGAACTAGAACTGAACTAGAACTGAACTAACTGAACTAGAACTGACTAGAACTGAACTAGAACTGAACTAGAACTGAACTAGAACTGAACTAGAACTACTGAACTACTGAACTAGAACTGAAACTAGAACTGAACTAGAACTGAACTAGAACTGAACTAGAACTGAACTAGAACTGAACTAGAACTGAAACTAGAACTGAACTAGAACTGAACTAGAACTGAACTAGAACTGAACTAGAACTGAACTAGAACTGAACTAGAACTGAACTAGAACTGAACTAGAACTGAACTAGAACTGAACTTGAACTGAACTAGAACTGAACTAGAACTGAACTAGAACTGAACTAGAACTGAACTAGAATGACTAGAATTGAACTAGAATTGAACTAGAATTGAACTAGAATTGAACTAGAACTGAACTAGAACAGAACTAGAACTGAACTAGAACTGAACTAGAACAGAACTAGAACAGAACTAGAACTGAACTAGAACTGAACTAGAACTGAACTAGAACTGAACTAGAACTGAACTAGAACTGAACTAGAACTGAACTAGAACTACTGAACTAGAACTGAACTAGAACTGAACTAGAACTGAACTAGAACTGAACTAGACTGAACTAGAACTGAACTAGAACTGAACTAGAACTGAACTAGAACTAGAACTGAACTAGAACTGAACTAGAACTGAACTAGAACTGAACTAGAACTGAACGAGAACTGAACTAGAACTGAACTAGAACTGAACTAGAACTGAACTAGAACTGAACTAGAACTGAACTAGAACTGAACTAGAACTGAACTAGAACTGAACTAGAACTGACTAGAACTGAACTAGAACTGAACTAGAACTGAACTAGAATTGAACTAGAACTGAACTAGAACTGAACTAGAACTGAACTAGAACTGAACTAGAACTGAACTAGAACTGAACTAGAACTGAACTAGAACTGAACTAGAACTGAACTAGAACTGAACTAGAACTGAACTAGACTGAACTAGAACTGAACTAGAACTGAACTATGAACTGAACTAGAACTAGAACTGAACTGAACTAGAACTGAACTAGAACTGAACTAGAACGACTAGAACTGAACTAGAACTGAACTAGAACTGAACTAGAACTGAACTAGAACTGAACTAGAACTGAACTAGAACTGAACTAGAACTGAACTAGAACTGAACTAGAACTGAACTAGAACTGAACTAGAACTGAACTAGAACTGAACTAGAACTGAACTAGAACTGAACTAGAACTGAACTAGAACTGAACTAGAACTGACTAGAACTGACTAGAACTGAACTAGAACTGAACTAGAATGAACTAGAACTGAACTAGAACTGAACTAGAACTGAACTAGAACTTAGAACTAGAACTGAACTAGAACTGAACTAGAACTGAACTTGAACTGAACTAGAACTGAACTAGAACAGAGTTATAACTATACTAGAACTGAAACTAGAACAGAGTTATAACTAAACTAGAACTGAACTGGAACTGAACTAGAACTGAACTAGAATTGAACTAGAACTAGAACTAGAACTAGAACTGACTAGAACTGAACTAGAACTGAACTAGAACTGAACTGAACTAGAACTGAACTAGAACTGAACTAGAACTAGAACTAGAACTAGAACTGAACTAGAACTAGAACTAGAACTAGAACTGAACTAGAACTAGAACTGAACTGAACTAGAACTGAACTAGAACTGAACTAGAACTGAACTAGAACTGAACTAGAATTGAACTAGAACTGAACTAGAACTGAACTAGAACTGAACTAGAACTGAACTAGAACTGAACTAGAACTGAACTAGAACTGAACTAGAACTGAACTAAAACTGACTAAAACTGAACTAGAACTGAATTAGAACTGAACTAGAATTGAACTAGAATTGAACTAGAACTGAACTAGAACTGAACTAGAACTGACTAGAACTGAACTAGAACTAACTAGAACTGAACTAGAACTAGAACTAGAACTGAACTAGAACTGAACTAGAACTGAACTAGTACTGAACTAGAACTGAACTAGAACTGAACTAGAACTGAACTAGAACTGAACTAGAACTGAACTAGAACTGAACTAGAACTGAACTAGAACAAAACTAGAACTGAACTAGAACTGAACTAGAACTAAACTAGAACTGAACTAGAACTGAACTAAAACTGAACTAAAACTGAACTGGAACTGATCTAGAACTGAACTAGAACTAAACAAGAACTGAACTAGAACTGAACTAAAACTGAACTAAAACTGAACTGGAACTGATCTAGAACTGAACTAGAACTGAACTAGAACTGAACTAGAACTGAACTAGAACTGAACTAGAACTGAACTAGAACTGAACTAGAACTGAACTAGAACTGAACTAGAACTGAACTAGAACTGAACTAGAACTGAACTAGAACTGAACTAGAACTGAACTAGAACTGAACTAGAACTGAACTAGAACTGAACTAGAACTGAACTAGAACTGAACTAGAACTGAACTAGAACTGAACTAGAACTGAACTAGAACTGAACTAGAACTGAACTAGAACTGAACTAGAACTGAACTAGAACTGAACTAGAACAGAACTAGAACTGACTAGAACTGAACTAGACAGCGTTATAACTAAAGTAGAACTGAACTAGAACTGAACTAGAACTGAACTAGAACCTGAACTAGAACTGAACTAGAACTGAACTAGAACTGAACTAGAACTGAACAAGAACTGAACTAGAACTGAACTAGAACTGAACTAGAACTGAACTAGAACTGAACTAGAACTGAACTAGAACTGAACTAGAACTGAACTAGAACTGAACTAGAACTGAGCTAGAACTGAACTAGAACTGAACTAGAACTGAATCAGAACTGAACAGAACTGAACTAGAACTGAACTAGAACTGACAGAACTGGACTAGAACTGAACTAGAACTGAATAGAACTGAACTAGAACTGAACTAGAACTGAACTAGAACAGAACTAGAACTGAACTAGAACTGAACTAGAACTGAACTAGAACTGAACTAGAACTGAACTAGAACTGAACTAGCTAGAACTACTGAACTAGAACTGAACTAGAACTGAACTGAACTAGAACTGAACTAGAACTGAACTAGAACTGAACTAGAACTGAACTAGAACTGAACTAGAACTGAACTAGAACTGAACTAGAACTGAACTAGAACTGAACTAGAACTGAACTAGAACTGAACTAGAACTGAACTAGAACTGAACTAGAACTGAACTAGAACGAACTAGAACTGAACTAGAACTGAACTAGAACTGAACTAGAACTGAACTAGAACTGAACTAGAACTGTACTATAAATGAACTAGAACTGAACTAGAACTGTACTATAAATGAACTAGAACTGAACCAGAACTGAACTAGAACTGAACTAGAACTGAACTAGAACTGAACTAGAACTGAACTAGAACTGAACTAGAACTGAACTAGAACTGAACTAGAACTGAACTAGAACTGAACTAGAACTGAACTAGAACTGAACTAGAACTGAACTAGAACTGAACTAGAACTGAACTAGAACTGAGCTAGAACTGAACTAGAACTGAACTAGAACTGAACTAGAACTGAACTAGAACTGAACTAGAACTAGAACTGAACTAGAACTGAACTAGAACTGAACTAGAACTGAACTAGAACTGAACTAGAACTGAACTAGAACTGAACTAGAACTGAACTAGAACTGAACTAGAACTGAACTAGAACTGAACTAGAACTGAACTAGAACTGAACTAGAACTGAACTAGAACAGAACTAGAACTGAACTAGAACTGAACTAGAACTGAACTAGAACTGAACTAGAACTGAACTTGAACTAGAACTGAAGTAGAACTGAACTAGAACTGAACTAGAACTGAACTAGAACTGAACTAGAACTGAACTAGAACTGAACTAGAACTGAACTAGAACTGAACTAGAACTGAACTAGAACTGAACTAGAACTGAACTAGAACTGAACTAGAACTGAACTAGAACTGAACTAGAACTGAACTAGAACTGAACTAGAACTGAACTAGAACTGAACTAGAACTGAACTAGAACCGAACTAGAACTGAACTAGAACTGAACCAGAAGTGATCTAGAACAGAATTATAACCGGAACTAACTAACTCTTCAAAACTTACCCTCAATGGACAAGTACGGTTCAAATTCGTATACTTTTCAATTTGTTTGTATAGATAGTCCACCATGGGAAAACTGGAACGTTTTAGTAAAAATTTACAGCCATCGAATGTAGTTTCTTTAAATAGATATTGATTGTACTTATTATTGGAAAGTTTATACAAACCAATTTTACCCTAACAAATGGAAATTATTTTAAATCATTTCAATTTCTTAAATAAATTATATACTTACAATAATTTTATTTATCGCATTAGCAAAGGTAATATTTATTGTGGTTTCCGATATCCAACGCGATATACGTTTATTGAAACATTTTGTAAAATTAGCGAAAGATGCATCCGAATTTTTACATTTAATTGATGTTATATCCAAATGACTGCTAGAGACCTTTAAAACATCCGGAAAACGTTAAAATGTTATTTATTGTTATCGAATTATTTATATGTATATTATTTTTACCTTTATTACAATACTTATAATAATGCTAAAGCACAATAAGGCTTTTTGCTTACAGTTTAATAACATTTTATAAACTATACAAAAATTATATTTCAACAGCTAAATATTATTTGAAATTAATCGAACTTGTGTTATTTTAAGCAATATGGTTTTATTAATTGTTAGTACATTTCGATCAATTAAATCGATTACTCATAAATCGCTTATATTAATATAATTACTCTTTTTTATAATATATCCATTAGGGTGATAATATTTTTAGAAAATATAGAAAATAAAAAAATAATATCACGACGCGACGCGTAATTTGTCTATTAAGTTTAAATGCTGAATTTCAGTAATTGTCTATCGCTAAACACAACAGACATGGCAGCGGTTTTATTAAATAATCATTCACAGGTCATATAAACATTTCAGTTTTTTATACCCTACACCACTTTGGTGGAGAGGGTATATTGGGTTTGTGCTGATGTTTGTAACGCACAATAATATTGGTCCTATATCCACCTTAAAGTATACCAATCGGCTTAGAATCATTTTCTGAGTCGATTTAGCTATGTCCGTCCGTCTGTCCGTCCATGTAAACCTTGTAATCAAACTACAGGTCGCAATATTGAAGATAATTCAATGAAATTTGGCACATGATCTTCTATTGTCCCAGGGACGAAGCCTATTGAAAATGGTTAAGATCGGTCCATTATTTCACCTAGCCCCCATACAACTGAACTGCGGAATAGGGCTTATAAACCTTGTAATCAAACTACATGTCGCAATTTTGATGATAATTCAATGAAATTTGGCACATGATCTTCTATAGTACCGGAGATTAAGCCTATTGAAAATGGTTAACATCGGTCTATTATTTCACCTAGCCCCCAACCCGACGAATAGGGATTTTAAATTCATAATTATGTTTAATATATTCGTATCTCAACAAAAAGCTGCAAACTAGTCTATAGTCTAGTCTATATTCTAGTCTATATTCTAGTCTATATTCTAGTCTATATGCTAGTCTATATTCTAGTCTATAGTCTGGTCTATAATCTTGTCTTTAGTTTAGTTTATAGTCTTGCCTATAGAATAGTCTATTGTCTGGTCCCTATAATTATAGGGTCTCATTTGACCATAGCACCTATACAAAGCCCCCTTCAAAATTTGACTTAAATGTACACAATTTTATTCAACAATAAATGGCTTAAGTATATCTGAGGCAAGGTACAATTCAACTTGAATGCTTTATTATGAAAACTAAATCACATTTTTTTGTAACAGGTTTAGTGTATTATATGGTCGGCCTCGCCCAACTATAATTTCTTATTTGTTTTATAATAAACAAGTTTTTAGTCGCGGCTACAATACATGAATATAGTCTATAGTTCTCTTTAATATAATATTGAATAGAGTCCAGTCTATAGCATAATCCAAAGTCTAGATTATAGTCTGAACTAAAGTCTTGAACTCTATAGTCAAGTCTATAGTCTAGTCTACAGTCTAGTCTATAGTCTAGTCTATAGTCTAGTCTATAGTCTAGTCTATAGTCTAGTCTATAGTCTAGTCTATAGTCTAGTCTATAGTCTAGTCTATAGTCTAGTCTATAGTCTAGTCTATAGTCTAGTCTATAGTCTAGTCTATAGTCTAGTCTATAGTCTAGTCTATAGTCTAGTCTATAGTCTAGTCTATAGTCTAGTCTATAGTCTAGTCTATAGTCTAGTCTATAGTCTAGTCTATAGTCTAGTCTATAGTCTAGTCTATATTCTAGTTTATAGTCTAGTCTATAGTCTAGTCTATAGTCTAGTCTATAGTCTAGTCTATAGTCTAGTCTATAGTCTAGTCTATAGTCTAGTCTATAGTCTAGTCTATAGTCTAGTCTATAGTCTAGTCTATAGTCTAGTCTATAGTCTTAGTCTATATTCTAGTTTATAGTCTAGTCTATAGTCTAGTCTATAGTCTAGTCTATAGTCTAGTCTATAGTCTAGTCTATAGTCTAGTCTATAGTCTAGTCTATAGTCTAGTCTATAGTCTAGTCTATAGTCTAGTCTATAGTCTAGTCTATAGTCTAGTCTATAGTCTAGTCTATAGTCTAGTCTATAGTCTAGTCTATAGTCTAGTCTATAGTCTAGTCTATAGTCTAGTCTATAGTCTAGTCTATAGTCTAGTCTATAGTCTAGTCTATAGTCTAGTCTATAGTCTAGTCTATAGTCTAGTCTATAGTCGTCTAGTCTAGTCTATAGTCTATAGTCTAGTCTATAGTCTAGTCTATAGTCTAGTCTATAGTCCAGTCTATAGTCTAGTCTATAGTCTAGTCTATAGTCCAGTCTAGTGTCTAGTCTATAGTCTAGTCTATAGTCTAGTCTATAGTCCAGTCTAGTGTCTAGTCTATAGTCTAGTCTATAGTCTAGTCTATAGTCTAGTCTATAGTCTAGTCTATAGTCTAGTCTATAGTCTAGACTATAGTCTAGTCTATAGTCTAGTCTATAGTCTAGTCTATAGTCTAGTCTATAGTCTAGTCTATAGTCTAGTCTATAGTCTAGTCTATAGTCTAGTCTATAGTCTAGTCTATAGTCTAGTCTATAGTCTAGTCTATAGTCTAGTCTATAGTCTAGTCTATAGTCTAGTCTATAGTCTAGTCTATAGTCTAGTCTATAGTCTAGTCTATAGTCTAGTCTATAGTCTAGTCTATAGTCTAGTCTATAGTCTAGTCTATAGTCTAGTCTATAGTCTAGTCTATAGTCTAGTCTATAGTCTAGTCTATAGTCCAGTCTATAGTCTAGTCTATAGTCTAGTCTATAGTCCAGTCTAGTGTCTAGTCTATAGTCTAGTCTATGTCTAGTCTATAGTCTAGTCTATAGCAGTCTAGTGTCTAGTCTATAGTCTAGTCTATAGTCTAGTCTATAGTCTAGTCTATAGTCTAGTCTATAGTCTAGTCTATAGTCTAGTCTATAGTCTAGTCTATAGTCTAGTCTATAGTCTAGTCTATAGTCTAGTCTAGTCTAGTCTATAGTCTAGTCTATAGTCTAGTCTATAGTCTAGTCTATAGTCTAGTCTATAGTCTAGTCTATAGTCTAGTCTATAGTCTAGTCTATAGTCTAGTCTATAGTCTAGTCTATAGTCTAGTCTATAGTCTAGTCTATAGTCTAGTCTATAGTCTAGTCTATAGTCTAGTCTATAGTCTAGTCTATAGTCTAGTCTATAGTCTAGTCTATAGTCTAGTCTATAGTCTAGTCTATAGTCTAGTCTATAGTCTAGTCTATAGTCTAGTCTATAGTCTTGTCTAGTCTATAGTCTAGTCTATAGTCTAGTCTATAGTCTAGTCTATAGTCTAGTCTATAGTCTAGTCTATAGTCTAGTCTATAGTCTAGTCTATAGTCTAGTCTATAGTCCAGTCTAGTGTCTAGTCTATAGTCTAGTCTATAGTCTAGTCTATAGTCTAGTCTATGGTCTATTCTATAGTATAGTCTATATTCTAGTCTAATCTATGGTATAGTAGTATATAGTAGTGTCTATAGTTTACTCTATGGTGTAGTCTATAGTCTAATTTCTTCTTCAGTCTATATTCTAGTCAATACTTTTGGTTATAAGTTAGTCTATAGTTTAGTATATAGTCTAGTTTAAAGATTAGTCTAGAGTCTAGTCAATAGTTAAAATATAGTTTAATTATAGTGTAGTCTATAGTCTTCTCTATAGTTTAGTTTATACTAAAGTCTATAATCTATTCTGTATACTAGTCTATATTGTAGTCTATTGTCTAGTATATAGTCAAGACTATTGTCTTAGTTTATAATCTTGTCTATAGTATTATCTAGTCTATAGTATAGCCTATATTCTAGTCTATACTTTAACCTATAGCCTATTCTATATTGTTTTCTATAGTCTAGTCCATTATATATAGTCTAATCTATATTCCAGTCTATAGTCTAATTTATAGTATTTTCTAGTCTATAGTCTAGTTTAAATTTTAGTATATATGTAGTTTAGTCTATATTCCAGTCTAGTCTATTCAAATCTATACTAGATTATAGAATAATATATAGTTTGGTGTATATCCTAGTCTTGTCTGACATAATCAAACGAGTTAGCTAGAGTTTGTCTATTATATTGTCGTGACTTTAGTCCAGTCTATAGTCTTGAATATAGTCAGTCCTCTTTTTCACTATACGAATATTACTTTCGTTCTAGATCATGCTAGATCGTCTGGTTTGAAGTTCGAAATTTTGTTTTGCATGCCGATTATTCTAGGTCTTGATGTAACTCTGCCAATATATTCCCAACATTCCAAAGGTAAGAGCCCTATAAAATAAATTTATGTAGTTCTTTTACAATTTTTTTCTAAATTTTATTTAAAATTTACAAACTCTTTTCCATTAACTTAACTATACAGACTCTCTCAGCTTAAATTAAAAAAAATCTTATAAACTACTAAATGCTTGTAAATTTTAATTACACAAAAAAAGCTTATTTTAAGCAAACAAAATGGCAGTCAATAATTCAAACTTAACTGTTTTCTTACACCTAAACTAAGTATTCTTAGGCTAACAAAAATGATTTGGTACACAGAGATTCAAAATTTCAAAATTAAATGAACATTATTAATTAAACTAAAATGGAACAACTATTTAAAGCAAACGGGACCAACTTTAAAGCCAAAAGCTTGATTTTCTTTGCCATAGTCCGAGGGCAAAAAGTCGTTTAGAGGCAGATAGTTTAAACGTTTTGTGGTGAATAATAAAACGGTAGAACCGGTCGAATAATAGTTCTAGAAGGTTAAAAATATCAGGGTTATTAAAAATTATAGGAATTTTCTGTTTAAAATTTTCTACAACTTACCGCACATTCATCTTTAACCACTTCCGGTTTGAGACCTCCCTCCTTTACCGTTATTTCCACTTCATTATCGCCCATAAATTTAAGCGCCTTTTCGTAATTGTTTTGTGCACGATCATGCCAGGCTACCGAATTGCGGCAATAGTATGTAAAGTTTTGATAGGCCTCTTCGGATAAAAGTTTCAGGAAAGTCAATTGCACAACACCAACACCGTCATAACTAATTTTAGCTCCACCCTGCATTTGAGAGAACCATTGTTTTTCATTCGAATAGCGCATAGGCACCAGTGGCCTTTCTGAGGTATGAACATCGGGATATATACAGGTTTCTCCATTACTAGACATTTTACAATAAACCTTAATAGCATCGTCGGGCATTCCGCCATTAGGATCAATCCAATACCAATCGTCTTCGAATTGTGTATGAGCATAGTGTAAATCTCGACATGTTAGTCCCGGATTATCTTGAGTGCCTGTGGGTTTGCGAATTTTATCCATTTCTTGGCGCATGCCATAGATGGCATTATACATATCGACTATTTTGTCAGTGGCCTCAGAGGAATCATTTTTCTTCTTTTTCTTGCGTTTTGTTTTCTTTTTATCTTCATTAGCTCTTGCTACGGGACTGGAGAATACGCCCATTAGTTCGTTAAAATCATCATTATCATCGTCCTCAAATGCTGCGGACATGTCAACATCTCTGCGTCGTCTTGTTTCGGCTTTGGTAGTAGAATATTGTTGCATTTGGAATAACAGTTCTGGCGGTATCATGGGTGCTTCTGCTGGTGCTCCTGGTGCACCAGGTGGACCTGGGGGTCCCACTTCACCTTTATTGCCAGCTCTACCCTCAACTCCTTTGGGTCCAGTTGGACCATGCATGCCTGGCAAACCTGGCGGTCCATCATTACCTTTAGGTCCTATAGGACCCATTGGTCCCGGATCTCCTTTAGGTCCTTCTACACCATGGGGTCCTCTAAAGCCTCTATCACCCTTTTCACCTTGTTCTCCTTTAATACCAACCATACCCAGTTCACCACGATGACCCTTCTGGCCTCTTCTACCACGATCACCTTTAGGACCTGCTGGTCCTGGTAAACCGACTTTGCCTTCTTTACCTTCAGGTCCAGCAAGACCTGGCAAACCAATGTCTCCCACTAAGCCTTGTGGTCCTCTTGCTCCACGTGGACCTTGTACGCCTGGAGGTCCCTGGGGACCAGTCATGCCTAGCGGACCTTCAGGACCTAAATCTCCTTTGTCGCCCTTTTCTCCTTGAGGACCCGTAGGGCCTTGCATGCCAGATGGACCTTCGGGACCTTGTTTACCTGGTGGTCCGGTTTCTCCTATTCTTCCCTCAGGGCCTTGTTCACCTGGTGGACCCATGTCGCCTGGTTTACCATCCTCACCGTCGGGGCCAACATCACCTTTTAGACCCACCAAACCTGGCTCTCCTCTCGCTCCTGGGAAACCTCTTGGACCCATATCTCCCTTAGGACCCTCTGGTCCAGCAACACCGGGTCTTCCTGGAGGACCTATAGGTCCCGATTTTCCTTCCTCTCCTTTAGGTCCAGTCATACCTTTCTCTCCGGCACGTCCTGTGGGCCCTACAGGACCAGGAGGACCTTGGGGACCATCGACACCGGTTGGACCGGGTAGACCACGAGGTCCTGGTTTTCCTTGGTGGCCAATTGCTCCTGTAATTTTAATTCAAAATTAATATTTGTTTTATTTCCTTATAAAATGTGCAAATTTTGATACCTTTTGGTCCTCTTCGACCTTGGTCACCTGGTGGACCTGGAGGTCCCACAGGACCCATTAAGCCATCATCTCCTCTTTCACCTTTAACACCTGCAGGTCCTGGTAAACCTTGTAAACCAGTCTTTCCCATAGGACCCGGTAAGCCCATCTTACCATCTTCACCTTTAATACCGCGATGACCTTGTTCGCCTGGTGGTCCTTTTTCACCTGGAGAACCGGGTGGACCAGATTCACCTCGAGGACCTTGAGGTCCAGCGGGACCAGCAGGGCCCTTTTTAAAAACACATAAACGTTAATTTTTTGAAGAATAAAATACAGACAAAACTTACTTGTTCACCTTGATTTCCCTTCAAACCCTTTTCTCCTGGTATGCCAGCCTCACCTTTGTCGCCATCCTCACCTGGTGTACCCATAGGTCCCGGTGGCCCTGGTAAACCTCTCAGGCCAGCTATGCCATCTCTTCCAGCTGGACCTATGGGACCTCTTTCACCCACTTCACCTTTAGCTCCTGGAGCTCCAGGATTACCTGGATTACCCTGATTTCCTTGTGGTCCTGGAGGACCTAATTGACCGGGTACACCTGCTTGTCCTTTATCACCCGGTAAGCCCGGAGCACCTGTCATACCTTGTTCGCCTTTTAAGCCCGGAAGACCAGGTTGTCCTTGATGTCCCCTTTCTCCTGGAAAACCTGGCAGACCGGTAGGACCTTGGGGTCCTTGATTACCCATTGGACCTACTGGTCCGGGTGGACCTTCTTTACCCGACTCTCCTGGTATACCAGCTTCTCCCGGCTGTCCTGGTAATCCCGGTATGCCGGGTTCACCAATTGGACCCATTTCTCCGGGAGCACCTCTTGGACCTATAACACCTGGTTCTCCAATAGGACCTGGTTTTCCTGGTTCTCCCTATAAAACAAATTTATAATTTAATAAAACAAATTATATTTCCATTCCTGTAAACTTACTGGTTGACCTCTTTCACCGGGTGGACCATGAGGTCCAGTTTTACCATCCGATCCTGGTACACCTGGCATTCCTATAAAACCTCTGGGTCCTTCAGCACCTTGTGGACCTCTTTCACCTTGTATTCCTGGAGGTCCCGGTTGACCACTATCACCTTTAGGACCGGGGCTGCCATCATTACCCCGTCTACCCCTTGAGCCTCGAAAACCTCGGGGTCCTGTTTCACCTCTCTCACCAGATGGTCCTTGTGGACCTCTTTCGCCTTTAATACCAGCTGGTCCAGTAGCACCGGTGGCACCTTTATCTCCCTTATCACCTGAAGGTCCTGGATAGCCTTGAAAACCTTGTGGTCCCTGTTTACCCTTCTCTCCGGGCAAACCTTGTGGGCCAGTTTCGCCTCTGGGTCCCTCAAAACCTTTAGGTCCCTCAGGACCTTCAGGACCAGGAGCTCCGGCAGCCCCAGGAATACCACGCTCTCCTGGAACACCCATATCACCTTTTTCACCATCTATACCGCGTTCACCAGCATCACCTTTATCTCCTGGAGGTCCTCGTAAACCATCATCACCCTTAGAACCACGGGGACCTGGAAAACCTACAGGACCCTGGACTCCTTGTACGCCTTGATCACCTTTAGGTCCTGTTTGACCGGGATTACCAGCCACACCAGGAGAGCCATCAGCACCTGGCAAACCAGGTAAACCAGGTTTACCACTTGGACCTGGAATTCCAGGAGGCCCAGGTTTACCTTGTGGACCAGGCGAACCTACGGGACCTTGTGAACCTTGTTGTCCGGGTGCACCAGGTTGTCCAGTTGGACCAGTGTTGCCTTTAGAACCTGGCTGACCTTCATTACCTTGAGGCCCGGGATTACCGATAGGACCAGGGAAACCACGTGGTCCAGGAAAGCCACGAGGTCCCTAAAATAAAACATTGTTAATAAAATTCCAGATTACTGTTATCATGATAACACTTACCAATTCACCTGGTAAACCGGGAAGACCTGGTGGACCATCTTCTCCCGGATGACCTTCTACACCTTGCTGACCTTTTTCACCTCTTTGGCCAGGACTACCACGATGTCCCTTTTCACCAGGTATGCCCATTGGACCAATAGGTCCCATTTCTCCCTTAGGTCCTTGAGGACCCTGAGCACCACGTTCACCATCTCTTCCAGAACGGCCCCGTCTGCCTTCACGTCCTTGTGGACCGGTGGGACCACGAAGACCTCGTAATCCCTGCAGCAGATAAATATTCTAAATGTTAAATAAATATTTGATGGAAATCTATAGCGTATAACTTACTGGCTCACCAGCATCTCCGGGTTCTCCTTTGGGACCTTGAGGACCAGTGAGACCGGGTGGACCTGGCGGTCCTGTAAGACCTGTTGGGCCTTCAGGACCACGTAAAGCCATCTATAATAAGAATATTAATTAGTCTACAAACATTACACCTTCCAAGTTAATAAACCCACCATATGTTGGGATATCATTTGTCTTAAAGCCTCAACTTGGGAATCGGGACCCTTCTCATTACCACCACTACCGCCAGGAACTGTCTGAAAATTAAAATTTTGTTTAATTTTTTATTGTAACGAAAAATTGTAAATGAAAAAAACTTACTGGCACTACAAAAACATGGCCAGCGGGACCTTGAATGCCATCCGCCCCTGGTAATCCATCACGACCAGGTTCTCCTTTAGGGCCACGATCTCCTGGTGGACCTGGCAATCCGGTATAACCTCTAGGACCTGGATAGCAAGGTGTACCACTGGAATCAATGGGTCTATCGTAAGTGGTACCATTAATAGTTGTTGTTCTATTGTTTTCTTCATTTTCCAAATCGATGGGATTAGTAAAATCTATTTCGGCAGATATCTCTTCTCTCGATGACTTTTTAGATTTTTTTCGATCTTTTTTAGTTTTTCTCGTTTTTGTAGTTTTATCGTTATTAGGTAACTGCTCGCCTCCCAACTCATCCGATCCGGTGGTAGTTGGATCCAAAGTTTGTGTGCCCTCCTGACTTGTTAAAGGAATTTCACTAGAATTTGCTAAACCTTCATAGTCTCCCTCAATGGCGTAATCTATATCTGAAATGTCAGCTTCTTTTTTGGTGTCATTAGAATGGTAAGTGGTTCCAAAACCATTTGAAGCACCTCCTGATAAACCAAAATCGGTTCTGGGCCTTACAGCTGCTCCTTTTGAAGCACCCGCAGCACCGAAGGAAAATTCATTATCTTTTGAACGATCACCTATAATGCCTAAATCCAAAGAGGGATTTTGTCCAGCGGTTGATAAAGAACCATCGTTTGAAACTTCACCTGCTGCAGCAAACTCGTGGTTAGCATTCCTGCCATTACCAGATATTCTAGAACGTAAAGCATTTGCACTTAATGAGCCCGAACTTGAACCACTCGAATAACTACTACTTGATCTAGAAGAACCAGATGTATTTCCTCTACTTCCAGTATGAGAATGTGTGAAACTTCTTGAACTTTTCTGGCTATCCTCGCCATAAAATGATTCATCTATACAGGGCGTCACATATTTCGTACAAACTTCATAACCAGCCTCCGGAGTATTCCATATAGACATCATTTGTACATCTCCCATAAAGAAACCATCATCATTACTCATTTGTACACCGGTCAAAATCAAGCCATTCGTAGCTATTGAACTGCCCAAAGTACGTTCCAATCTTCTCGTTACTTGTTTTGTGCAATCCAAATTCAACGTAGCCGAACTACCCTTAACACTCAGACCAATACGATGCCATTTATCATCATTAATGCCAATACCAAAGTTAATATCATTATGTTGATTGAACCCTGCATCGATTTGTTCATAACTAAATTGTATCTGTGGACCGATACTGAGCGATAGTACTTCTTCACTTTCATCCGAGTATATAGTGAAAATTGGTGCAGCGGATGGACTTGTGCGACTGCTACGTACAGCCAATACTATGGAGAAATCGGTGGGAAAACCATCGGGAAATATTTCAGAGGTTTGTACCGTTAAAATGGCATCTTTATCTATGTTGTAGGCAGGAGATTTATGTATTTGATAAGGATTTCTTTCCACACCACACATTCCGGGAACTGCCGTTATACCGGGTGGTAAATCGGGAAAACCAAATTCTTTGATAAGATCAACGTGTTCTGCAAGAAAAATAGGTCTTTGTTTAGCTAAATAAGTAAAGAATGTAATTATATTAGGGAATTTAATTAAAGATCAGGACCCGCGATATGTATCAGATATGAAACTAAAATTTGGTTTACATAGAAGAACCACCTTTAAGATAATGTAAAAAAAAAACTGAATCTTATTTTGCAAACTTTTAGTCTATAGTCTAGTCTAGTCTCTAGTCTATAGTCCATCCTATAGTCTAGTCTATAGTCTTGTCTATAGTGTAGTCTATAGTCTTGTCTGTTGTCTAGTCTATAGTCTAGTCTATAGTCTAGTCTATAGTCTAGTTTATAGTCTAGTTTATAGTCTAGTCTATAGTCTAGACTAGTCTATATTCTAGTCTATAGTCTAGTCTATAGTCTAGTTTATAGTCTAGTTTATGGTCTAGTCTATTCTAGTCTATAGTCTAGTCTATAGTCTAGTCTAGTCTATAGTCTAGTCTAGTCTATAGTCTAGTCTATAGTCTAGTCTATAGTCTAGTCTATAGTCTAGTCTATAGTCTAGTCTATAGTCTAGTCTATAGTCTAGTCTATAGTCTAGTCTATAGTCTAGTCTATAGTCTAGTCTATAGTCAGTCTAGTCTAGTCTAGTCTAGTCTATAGTCTAGTCTATAGTCTAGTCTATAGTCTAGTCTATAGTCTAGTCTATAGTCTAGTCTATAGTCTAGTCTATAGTCTAGTCTATAGTCTAGTCTATAGTCTAGTCTATAGTCTATCTATAGTCTAGTCTATAGTCCTAGTCTATAGTCTAGTCTATAGTCTAGTCTATAGTCTAGTCTATAGTCTAGTCTATAGTCTAGTCTATAGTCTAGTCTATAGTCTAGTCTATAGTCTAGTCTATAGTCTAGTCTATAGTCTAGTCTATAGTCTAGTCTATAGTCTAGTCTATAGTCTAGTCTAGTCTATAATCTAGTCTATAGTCTACTCTATAGTCTACTCTATAGTCTAGTCTATAGTCTAGTCTATAGTCTAGTCTATAGTCTAGTCTATAGTCTAGTCTATAGTCTAGTCTATAGTCTAGTCTATAGTCTAGTCTATAGTCTAGTCTATAGTCTAGTCTATAGTCTAGTCTATAGTCTAGTCTATAGTCTAGTCTATAGTCTAGTCTATAGTCTAGTCTATAGTCTAGTCTATAGTCTAGTCTATAGTCTACTCTATAGTCTAGTCTATAGTCTAGTCTATAGTCTAGTCTATAGTCTAGTCTATAGTCTAGTCTATAGTCTAGTCTATAGTCTAGTCTATAGTCTAGTCTATAGTCTAGTCTAGTCTATAGTCTAGTCTTTAGTCTAGTCTATAGTCTAGTCTAGTCTATAGTCTAGTCTATAGTTTAGTCTATAGTCTAGTCTATAGTCTAGTCTATAGTCTAGTCTATAGTCTAGTCTATAGTCTAGTCTATAGTCTAGTCTATAGTCTACTCTATAGTCTAGTCTATAGTCTACACTATAGTCTAGTCTATAGTCTAGTCTATAGTCTAGTCTATAGTCCTATAGTCTAGTCTATAGTCTAGTCTATAGTCTAGTCTATAGTCTAGTCTATAGTCTAGTCTATAGTCTAGTCTATAGTCTAGTCTATAGTCTAGTCTATAGTCTAGTCTATAGTCTAGTCTATAGTCTAGTCTATAGTCTAGTCTATAGTCTAGTCTATAGTCTAGTCTATAGTCTAGTCTATAGTCTAGTCTATAGTCTAGTCTATAGTCTAGTCTATAGTCTAGTCTATAGTCTAGTCTATAGTCTAGTCTATAGTCTAGTCTATAGTCTAGTCTATAGTCTAGTCTATAGTCTAGTCTATAGTCTAGTCTATAGTCTAGTCTATAGTCCTTAGTCCTATCGTCTAGTCTATAGTCTAGTCGTATAGGTATAGTCTAGTCTATAGTCTAGTCTATAGTCTGTCTAGTCTATAGTCTGTCTATAGTCTAGTCTATAGTCTAGTCCTATAGTGCTAGTCTATAGTCTATAGTCTAAGTCTAGTATAGTCTAGTCTATAGTCTAGTCTATAGTCTAGTCTATAGTCTCTAGTAGTCTATAGTCTAGTACGATAGTCTAGTCTATAGTCTAGTCTATAGTCTAGTCTATAGTCTAGTCTATAGTCTATGTCTAGTCTATAGTCTAGTCTATAGTCTAGTCTATAGTCTAGTCTATAGTCTAGTCTAGTTAGTCTATAGTCTAGTCTATAGTCTAGTCTATAGCTAGTCTAGTCTAGTCTATTTTAGTCTATAGTCCACTCTATAGTTTAGTCTATAGTCCAATCTATAGTCCGTTCTATAGAATTGAATACAAACAAATAGTCAGTTTATCAGCCTGGATCTTTCAATTTCAGGAAGTTCAAAACACTTGTTTTTTCTTCAAACTTTGAATGCTATTTTCGTAACATTTCCCATAAATTCATAATCATACGAGTGCAGTAGTCTTTAAATACTTATGATGCCATACAAAGTATGCACTTATTTGTATGCAATAGATACAAAGTACGTTTTGTTCTTAATTGCCAAAACATCGAAGTAATAAAATACAAAAATAACAACAACAAACTGCAATATTATGACTCGTGTTAAGTATTCATTGATGAGTATTTATATGAGAATTTATTAAAATCAAGTCAAATGGCATAATGAAAACTGTTCGAAACTAGGTTCCATATGATGTCCATTGAGCTTTTACAAACGCAAATAAAACTGCGAGTTACAAACAAAACAAAACACACATGTTTCGCTATAAATACTCGAATATAAAAGCAATAGAAAAATTGCATTGCAGAAAACAAAGTCATTAATAAAAATTAATAGAAAATAATATTTTAATGTTTCCGATTTCCCCATTTAACTAGCGACAATGTGGCTACAATGAAGTTTGTTTGCTTCGTAATTTAAATTTAAAATAAATAATTAAAAAAATTTTGCAAAAAAAATTCCTTGTGAAAGCTATTAAGGTCAAATGGGTTTTTTAAATAAAAAAAATTAGCTACAAAGAAGAAATTTAACAAATGTTTTCTTTGAATAGAAATATTGGAGCATTTTCCTTAAAAGATCAATTTTGGAAAATTTTCTGCAGGAAGAAAATTTTCAGCTAAAAAAGAAAATTTTCTCCAAAAAGAAAATTTTTTGAACATTTCCTATCAAACGAGAAAATCTTCGAAATATTTCCATCTTCGAAAATTGTTTATATAAAGATAAAAAGAGATAGGTAATCTTCGAAAATCTATAGACTAGACAATGGACTAGACTATAGACTAGACTATGGACTAGTCTATAGACTAGACTATAGACTAGACTATAGACTAGACTATAGACTAGACTAGACTAGACTATAGACTAGACTATAGACTAGACTATAGACTAGACTATAGACTGTACTATAGACTAGACTATAGACTAGTCTATAGACTAGACTATAGACTAGACTATAGACTAGACTATAGACTAGACTATAGACTAGACTATAGACTAGACTATAGACTAGACTATAGACTAGACTATAGACTAGACTATAGACTAGACTATAGACTAGACTATAGACTAGACTATAGACTAGACTATAGACTAGACTATAGACTAGACTAGACTAGACTAGACTATAGACTAGACTATAGACTATACTATAGACTAGACTATAGACTAGACTAGACTATAGACTAGACTATAGACTAGACTATAGACTAGACTATAGACTAGACTATAGACTAGACTATAGACTAGACTATAGACTAGACTATAGACTAGACCATAGACTAGACTATAGACTAGACTATAGACTAGACTATAGACTAGACTATAGACTAGACTATAGACTAGACTATAGACTATAGACTAGACTATAGACTATAGACTAGACTATAGACTAGACTATAGACTAGACTATAGACTAGACTATAGACTAGACTATAGACTAGACTATAGACTAGACTATAGACTAGACTATAGACTAGACTATAGACTAGACTATAGACTAGACTATAGACTAGACTAGAGACTAGACTATAGACTAGACGAATAGACTAGACTATAGACTAGCCTATAGACTAGACTATATACTAGACTATAGACTAGACTATAGACTAGACTATAGACTAGACTATAGAACTAGACTTAGACATAGACTAGACTATAGACTAGACTATAGACTAGACTATAGACTAGACTATAGACTAGACTATAGACTAGACTATAGACTAGACTATAGACTAGACTATAGACTAGACTATAGACTAGACTATAGACTAGACTATAGACTAGACTATAGACTAGACTATAGACTAGACTATAGACTAGACTATAGACTAGACTAGAGACTAGACTATAGACTAGACTATAGACTAGACTAATGACCTAGACTATAGACTAGACATAGACTAATCTATAATCTAGACTAGAGACTAGACTATGAGACTAGACTATAGAAACTAGACTATAGACGTAGACTATAGGACTAGACTATAGAATGACTATGACTAAATAGAGCCTAGACTATAGACTAGACTATAGACTAGACTATAGACTAGACTATAGACTAGACTATAGACTAGACTATAGACTAGACTATAGACTAGACTATAGACTAGACTATAGACTAGACTATAGACTAGACTATAGACTAGACTATAGACTAGACATAGACTAGACTATAGACTAGACTATAGACTAGACTATAGACTAGACTATAGACTAGACTAGACTAGACTATAGACTAGACTATAGACTAGACTATAGACTAGACTATAGACTAGACTATAGACTAGACTATAGACTAGACTATAGACTAGACTATAGACTAGACTATAGACTAGACTATAGACTAGACTATAGACTAGACTATAGACTAGACTATAGACTAGACTATAGACTAGACTATAGACTAGACTATAGACTAGACTATAGACTAGACTATAGACTAGACTATAGACTAGACTATAGACTAGACTATAGACTAGACTATAGACTAGACTATAGACTAGACTATAGACTAGACTATAGACTAGACTATAGACTAGACTATAGACTAGACTATAGACTAGACTATGACTAGACTATAGACTAGACTATAGACTAGACTATAGACTAGACTATAGACTAGACTATAGACTAGACTATAGACTAGACTATAGACTAGACTATAGACTAGACTATAGACTAGACTATAGACTAGACTATAGACTAGACTATAGACTAACTATAGACTAGACTATAGACTAGACTATAGACTAGACTATAGACTAGACTATAGACTAGACTATAGACTAGACTATAGACTAGACTATAGACTAGACTATAGACTAGACTATAGACTAGACTATAGACGACTATAGACTAGACTATAGACTAGACTATAGACTAGACTATAGACTAGACTATAGACTAGACTATAGACTAGACTATAGACTAGACTATAGACTAGACTATAGACTAGACTATAGACTAGACTATAGACTAGACTATAGACTAGACTATAGACTAGACTATAGACTAGACTATAGACTAGACTATAGACTAGACTATAGACTAGACTATAGACTAGACTATAGACTAGACTATAGACTAGACTATAGACTAGACTATAGACTAGACTATAGACTAGACTATAGACTAGACTATAGACTAGACTATAGACTAGACTATAGACTAGACTATAGACTAGACTATAGACTAGACTATAGACTAGACTATAGACTAGACTATAGACTAGACTATAGACTAGACTATAGACTAGACTATAGACTAGATATAGACTAGACTATAGACTAGACTATAGACTAGACTATAGACTAGACTATAGACTAGACTATAGACTAGACTATAGACTAGACTAGACTAGACTATAGACTAGACTATAGACTAGACTATAGACTAGACTATAGACTAGACTATAGACTAGACTATAGACTAGACTATAGACTAGACTATAGACTAGACTATAGACTAGACTATAGACTAGACTATAGACTAGACTATAGACTAGACTATAGACTAGACTATAGACTAGACTATAGACTAGACTATAGACTAGACTATAGACTAGACTATAGACTAGACTATAGGACTAGCTAAGACTACAAGATTAGACTATAGACTATACTATAGACTAGAATATAAACTAGACTATGGACTAGACTACAGACTAGGCTATAGACTAGACTATAGACTAGACTATAGGCTAGACTAAAGGACTAGACTATAAACTAGAGTATAATCTATAGACTAGACTATAGACTAGACTATAGACTACACTACAGATTAGACTATAGACTATACTATAGACTAGAATATAAACTAGACTATGGACTAGACTACAGACTAGGCTATAGACTAGACTATAGACTAGACTATAGGCTAGACTAAAGACTAGACTATAAACTAGAGTATAATCTAGACTATAGGCAAGACTAAACTATAGACTACGCTATAAACTATTCTATAGACTAGACTGTATACTACACTATAAACTAAATATTGACTAAATTATATAGTAGACTATAGACTAGACTATAGAATTAATTACAAACTATGCTATAGATTATAGACTAGACTATAGAGTAGACTAAACCATAGTCTATTTTACAATTGTTTCTTTTCTTGGTGGGAATCTCTTTTTTAAATATAACTCTTCTTTTTTAATATTATTTACAAAACTTTACATCTATGTATGTCAAACTATATGCAATTTAATTGATTGATTAATGATTGTTCATGAAAAATTGTATTTGTTGTGTTCTACTAAAGAACTTGACATTAATTTGTTATTCTTTAATTCTATAATAGAATCGCAAAAAAGACAAAACAATGCATTAAAACATTAGATTTATATTTGATAAAAATCTTAAATGATTTAAACAAAAATTAGGGCGTCATAATATTAAAAAATTATTAAGCAATGGCGACAATTGTTATTAATCTGCTAGAAAATTACAACAAGAAATATAAACGAGTAAATTTAAGGCGTCAGACAATGCGACATAATTAATTAACTAGGAAAAACATTAAAATTTAATAATAATTGCAATTATTATGGGAAAATAATATAATCGTATTAAGCCACGCCCACTTTATTAATTATAACCACAAAATGTTCTGAAATCATTCATTCATTTATATTATTTTTTTTCTCGTTCATTAAAGTTATACTTTGGAATATATTTTTACAATTCATTTGAATACTTTCATAATTTATTTACGTACATACGTTAACGGCATGTGTCAAAATTGTAGCAATTGAATAGAATTGCTCCGCAGCCATTTACGTCATGATATGAGATGGCAACATATCAATGGAATATGTAGAAAGAATTTCACAAAACTATTTAAACACTTTTATTTATGACACTTTAGTAACAAACTTTTGCAATAACTCTTAATATTAGTTTATATTTAAATATTTTTTTAAAGTCAATTTTCATATTCATTGTTAGAATTTTAAAAATTTTAACGCCTTGATTGTCTAGTTATTTCTAAATGAACTAGAACTAAACTAGAACAGAGTTATAACTAAACTAGAACTGAACTAGAACTGAACTAGAACTGAACTAAATGAACTAGAACTGAACTAGAACTGAACTAGAACTGAACTAGAACTGAACTAAACTGAACTAGAACTGAACTAGAACTGAACTAGAACTGAACTAGAACTGAACTAGAACTGAACTAGAACTGAACTAGAACTGAACTAGAACTGAACTAGAACTGAACTAGAACTGAACTAGAACTGAACTAGAACTGAACTAGAACTGAACTAGAACTGAACTAGAACTGAACTAGAACTGAACTAGAACTGAACTAGAACTAAACTAGAACTGAACTAGAACTAAACTAGAACTGAACTAGAACTGAACTAGAACTGAACTAGAACTGAACTAGAACTGAACTAGTACTGAACTAGTACTGAACTAGAACTGAATAGAACTGAACTAGAACTGAACTAGAACTGAACTAGAACTGAACTAGAACTGAACTAGAACTGAACTAGAACTGAACTAGAACTGAACTAGAACTGAACTAGAACTAGAACTGAACTAGAACTGAACTAGAACTAGAACTGAACTAGAACTGAACTAGAACTGAACTAGAACTGAACTAGAACTGAAATAGAACTGAAATAGAACTGAACTAGAACTGAACTAGAACTGAACTAGAACTGAACTAGAACTGAACTAGAACTGAACTAGAACTGAACTAGAACTGAACTAGAACTGAACTAGAACTGAACTAGAACTGAACTAGAACTGAACTAGAACTGAACTAGAACTGAACTAGAACTGAACTAGAACTGAACTAGAACTGAACTAGAACTGAACTACAACTGAACTAGAACTGAACTAGAACTGAACTAGAACTGAACTAGAACTGAACTAGAACTGAACTAGAACTGAACTAGAACTGAACTAGAACTGAACTAGAACTGAACTAGAACTGAACTAGAACTGAACTAGAACTGAACTAGAACTGAACTAGAACTGAACTAGAACTGAACTAGAACTGAACTAGAACTGAACTAGAACTGAACTAGAACTGAACTAGAACTGAACTAGAACTGAACTAGAACTGAACTAGAACTGAACTAGAACTGAACTAGAACTGAACTAGAACTGAACTAGAACTGAACTAGAACTGAACTAGAACTGAACTAGAACTGAACTAGAACTGAACTAGAACTGAACTAGAACTGAACTAGAACTGAACTAGAACTGAACTAGAACTGAACTAGAACTGAACTAGAACTGAACTAGAACTGAACTAGAACTGAACTAGAACTGAACTGAGAACTAGGACTGAACTAGAACTGAACTAGAACTGAACTAGAACTGAACTAGAACTGAACTAGAACTGAACTAGAACTGAACTAGAACTGAACTAGAACTGAACTAGAACTGAACTAGAACTGAACTAGAACTGAACTAGAACTGAACTAGAACTGAACTAGAACTGAACTAGAACTGAACTAGAACTGAACTAGAACTGAACTAGAACTGAACTAGAACTGAACTAGAACTGAACTAGAACTGAACTAGAACTGAACTAGAACTGAACTAGAACTGAACTAGAACTGAACTAGAACTGAACTAGAACTGAACTAGAACTGAACTAGAACTGAACTAGAACTGAACTAGAACTGAACTAGAACTGAACTAGAACTGAACTAGAACTGAACTAGAACTGAACTAAAACTGAACTAGAACTGAACTAGGACTGAACTAGAACTGAACTAGAACTGAACTAGAACTGAACTAGAACTGAACTAGAACTGAACTAGAACTGAACTAGAACTGAACTAGAACTGAACTTGTACTGAACTAAAACTGAACTAGAACTGAACTAGAACTGAACTTGAACTGAACTAGAACTGAACTAGAACTGAACTAGAACTGAACTAGAACTGAACTAGAACTGAACTAGAACTGAACTAGAACTGAACTAGAACTGAACTAGAACTGAACTAGAACTGAACTAGAACTGAACTAGAACTGAACTAGAACTGAACTAGAACTGAACTAGAACTGAACTAGAACTGAACTAGAACTGACTAGAACTGAACTAGAACTGAACTAGAACTGAACTAGAACTGAATTAGAACTGAACTAGAACTGAACTAGAACTGAACTAGAACTGAACTAGAACTGAACTAGAACTGAACTAGAACTGAACTAGAACTTAACTAGAACTCAACTAGAACTTAAATAGAAATCAACTAGAACCAGAACTGAATTAGAAGTTTTCTATGAAGTTTTTAAAAGCTCATTAATTAATAATAATAATAAAAAAAAACGAACTTACCTTCCGCATTTGCAATTCCAAATATGGCAATTATAAAAATTCCAATCCAATAAGACATTTTAGCAGACGTTTTTAAATGATGATAATATCCAATACGCTGCCATCTGCCTTTCATAGTGACAGAGGCAAAACTTATTTGAAAAACAAATAACTTTTTTTATAATTGTTTACAATTAAAACAGCAAATTGTTAATTTAAATTTATTAAACAATTCCTTGTATACTATTTATGGTATATCAATTAAACATGATGCACTTAGAGGGAAAATAACTAAAAATATAAATTGTATTTAATAAAAATATGAATAAATTAAAAGTGATAAGAAAATTACAAAATAAAGGGAATTCCTTAAATGACTTTTAAACTTTAGTTTACAAAACAAACATAAATAAATACGTCATTACTTGGTCTCTTATCACATTGACCTAGTCCAAAACACACACACACACACAATTCACCATTTACTTTATATATTTTATTACAAATCCACCACAATTATGAAATTTATTATCATTTAGGCTAATTACAGCATTAATATGATTAACGATCGCCGGCCGGCTTATAAATTTATATATTTTTTTAATTTTAGTTTTAACTTTATCACCAACAGCTGTTTATTTATTTTCACTTTTTTTATTATTATTTAATTTCATCAACAGAAATATAATGACCTCTTCTTCAAAGATACGACGTCTTAGACTTAACTAAACCGGGAAGCCGAATTTCAAAATGAATGAAATCAAATAAATGTATGTGTCTCATTTAAAAGTCGATGATAACATTTTGAACTTTTTAAGAAAATAGTGCAGCATTATCACACATTTTTGTTAAAAATTTGGAAAGAAAGTGTAAAAATTTCACTATTTTGTACATAAAAATATTGTTTTATACAAAAATTTAAGGAAATTTCCTTAACTATTAAAATAAAAACTTATAATTTCTTTAAATTGTTATTTGTTTTTAAATATTTTAAATTTTTTTTAACTAAAACCCGTTAAAAATTCATGTTTTTGTAATTTTTTTTTAAAATGATGACATCACTTCCGGTTTAGGTAAATCTTCTTTAAATCTTTATTTATTTAAACATTTTGTTTATTTTTGCAATATTTGCTATTATTTTTATATTTTTTGTTTTTAAATATACAGTTTTCTTTAATTTTTCACAAAATTTTCTTAATTTACCACTATTTTCAATATTTGTTTTATTATTTTTTATATTATTTCAACACTTTTTCTTATTTTTTCCGTTTTTAGTACCGACACCACCAACCGCCAAGCAGGAACTAATCTTAGTTTACTACGTGATCTTCAAAAACAGTTTTAAAACTATTGTTATCTTTGAAAGGAAATATAATTGACTGCAACAGTGTTGTCATCGAAGAGAACTTAAGATGTGGAAGAGAATATTTCTAAGAGAATTTCTGATAGAATAGAGTCTAGAATAGACTATAGACTAGACTATAGACTAGGACTATAGGACTAGACTATACACAAGACTATAGACTAGCTATAGATAGACTACAGACTAGACTATCGACTAGACTATCGACTAGACTATCGAACTATCGACTAGGACTATAGACTAGACTATAGACTAGACTATAGACTAGACTATAGACTAGACTATAGACTAGACTATAGACTAGACTATAGACTAGACTATAGACTATAGACTAGACTATAGACTAGACTATAGACTAGACTATAGACTAGACTATAGACTAGACTATAGACTAGACTATAGACTAGACTATAGACTAGACTATAGACTAGACTATAGAGTAGACTATAGACTAGACTATAGACTAGACTATAGACTAGACTATAGACTAGACTATAGACTAGACTATAGACTAGACTATAGACTAGACTATAGACTAGACTATAGACTAGACTATAGACTAGACTATAGACTAGACTATAGACTAGACTATAGACTAGACTATAGACTAGACTATAGACTAGACTAGACTATAGACTAGACTATAGACTAGACTATAGACTAGACTATAGACTAGACTATAGACTAGACTATAGACTAGACTATAGACTAGACTATAGACTAGACTATAGACTAGACTATAGACTAGACTATAGACTAGACTATAGACTAGACTATAGACTAGACTATAGACTAGACTATAGACTAGACTATAGACTAGACTATAGACTAGACTATAGACTAGACTATAGACTAGACTATAGACTAGACTATAGACTAGACTATAGACTAGACTATAGACTAGACTATAGACTAGACTATAGACTAGACTATAGACTAGACTATAGACTAGACTATAGACTAGACTATAGACTAGACTATAGACTAGACTATAGACTAGACTATAGACTAGACTATAGACTAGACTATAGACTAGACTATAGACTAGACTATAGACTAGACTATAGACTAGACTATAGACTAGACTATAGACTAGACTATAGACTAGACTATATAGACTAGACTATAGACTAGACTATAGACTAGACTATAGACTAGACTATAGACTAGACTATAGACTAGACTATAGACTAGACTATAGACTAGACTATAGACTAGACTATAGACTAGACTATAGACTAGACTATAGACTAGACTATAGACTAGACTATAGACTAGACTAGACTATAGACTAGACTAGACTATAGACTAGACTATAGACTAGACTATAGACTAGACTAGACTATAGACTAGACTATAGACTAGACTATAGACTAGACTATAGACTAGACTATAGACTAGACTATAGACTAGACTATAGACTAGACTATAGACTAGACTATAGACTAGACTATAGACTAGACTATAGACTAGACTATAGACTAGACTATAGACTAGACTATAGACTAGACTATAGACTAGACTATAGACTAGACTATAGACTAGACTATAGACTAGACTATAGACTAGACTATAGACTAGACTATAGACTAGACTATAGACTAGACTATAGACTAGACTATAGACTAGACTATAGACTAGACTATAGACTAGACTATAGACTAGACTATAGACTAGACTATAGACTAGACTATAGACTAGACTATAGACTAGACTATAGACTAGACTATAGACTAGACTATAGACTAGACTATAGACTAGACTATAGACTAGACTATAGACTAGACTATAGACTAGACTATAGACTAGACTATAGACTAGACTAGAACTATAGACTAGACTATAGACTAGACTATAGACTAGACTATAGACTAGACTATAGACTAGACTATAGACTAGACTATAGACTAGACTATAGCTAACTATAGACTAGACTATAGACTAGACTATAGACTAGACTATAGACTAAGACTATAGACTAGACTATAGACTAGACTATAGACTAGACTATAGACTAGACTATAGACTAGACTATAGACTAGACTATAGACTAGACTATAGACTAGACTATAGACTAGACTATAGACTAGACTATAGACTAGACTATAGACTAGACTATAGACCTAGACTATAGACTAGACTATAGACTAGACTATAGACTAGACTATAGACTAGACTATAGACTAGACTATAGACTAGACTATAGACTAGACTAGACTAGACTATAGACTAGACTATAGACTAGACTATAGACTAGACTATAGACTAGACTATAGACTAGACTATAGACTAGACTATAGACTAGACTATAGACTAGACTATAGACTAGACTATAGACTAGACTATAGACTAGACTATAGACTAGACTATAGACTAGACTATAGACTAGACTATAGACTAGACTATAGACTAGACTATAGACTAGACTATAGACTAGACTATAGACTAGACTATAGACTAGACTATAGACTAGACTATAGACTAGACTATAGACTAGACTATAGACTAGACTATAGACTAGACTATAGACTAGACTATAGACTAGACTATAGACTAGACTATAGACTAGACTATAGACTAGACTATAGACTAGACTATAGACTAGACTATAGACTAGACTATAGACTAGACTATAGACTAGACTATAGACTAGACTATAGACTAGACTATAGACTAGACTATAGACTAGACTATAGACTAGACTATAGACTAGACTATAGACTAGACTATAGACTAGACTATAGACTAGACTATAGACTAGACTATAGACTAGACTATAGACTAGACTATAGACTAGACTATAGACTAGACTATAGACTAGACTATAGACTAGACTATAGACTAGACTATAGACTAGACTATAGACTAGACTATAGACTAGACTATAGACTAGACTATAGACTAGACTATAGACTAGACTATAGACTAGACTATAGACTAGACTATAGACTAAGACTATAGACTAGACTATAGACTAGACTATAGACTAGACTATAGACTAGACTATAGACTAGACTATAGACTAGACTATAGACTAGACTATAGACTAGACTATAGACTAGACTATAGACTAGACTATAGACTAGACTATAGACTAGACTATAGACTAGACTATAGACTAGACTATAGACTAGACTATAGACTAGACTATAGACTAGACTATAGACTAGACTATAGACTAGACTATAGACTAGACTATAGACTAGACTATAGACTAGACTATAGACTAGACTATAGACTAGACTATAGACTAGACTATAGACTAGACTATAGACTAGACTATAGACTAGACTATAGACTAGACTATAGAATAGACTATAGACTAGACTATAGACTAGACTATAGACTAGACTATAGACTAGACTATAGACTAGACTATATGCTAGACTATAGACTAGACTATAGGCTAGACTATAGGCTAGGACTATAGGCTAGACTATAGGCTAGACTATAGACTAGACTATAGACTAGACAATAGACTAGACTATATACTAGATTTTAGACTTTACTATAGGCTTGAACGATGTATAGTCAAGACTATATATTAGTAATCTACTTGTTCATTTTTAACTCCACTTTAGTTTAATCATTTTTAATTTTTCTCATAAACATTGATATTTTAATAATTTTATAAAATTGTGTCACAAAAATTTTTCACAAAAAATTTATTTATTTCCTAAATTTTTTAAGCCAACAAGCTGTACTTTTCAAATCAAAATTTTTAGTTAAAAAAATCTTTAATTTAAAAAAAAAATCTTTCTTAAAAAGTAAGTAACCAAATAAGAATTCAAAAATCAAATAAAAGACATGTTGAAATTACAGAATATTAAAAAAGTAAAAAATTCAAAATGTGTGACCCATGCTGCCCTCCTTGTGGACCTTGCCCACCCTGCGGACCTTGTGGTCCCTGCAGTCCCTGTGATCCCTGCTGCGCACCATTTGAGGTAGGTGAAATAATTTCGATAGTTACAGAATGAGATTTTACAACTGTAGGTTTTGAGATCTCCAGATGTAAACCTTCATGACAACTTAAAAATCATTAAATGTTCTTCTCCTTTTCGTTCCTTTATATTTTAATACTTTAAAATCGAATATCTCCATGATGCTGTTTATATTTTCGGATGCTGAATAGTGTTCTCCAAAATGTTACAATGGTGCGCAATTAGATGCTATTCCCCAATGTGCCCCACGCATACCACCTCCATTACCCAAATGTATAACGGTCCAACAGCCCCCGCGTTTAATTTGTAAAAAGCGGGTAGTTTTTACTGAAAAAGTTATACCAGAACCTATGGTCGTTAATCGTTGTCGTCAAATAACTATCCCCAAAGTAGTCGACACTACGAGAGTGATAAAAGTGCCCAAGCTGACATGGGTCTCGCAAATGGTGCGAGAACCTAGAGTTATATATTATCCCTCGATGATACCAGATCCGTATGTTGTCTGCTATCCCAAACGTATTTGCGAACCGCGAGAAGTTTGTCAATCGATATTATGTCAGCCCAAACCACAGACATTAGATGTACCACCTCCCAGGGAATATTGTTGTTATCCAACGGGTCCGATTAATTATAAACCCAGTGCTGCTTGTCCTCCCTGTCCTATAGGACCTAATACACCCTGCGGTCCTTGTGGTCCCTTACCATGTTTTTCAACCAGCCAATATCCCTTGTGTGAGCCTTGCGGCCCGTGTGGTCCTTGTGTTCCAAATTGTGGACCTTGTGGCATGACCATGCCTTCTGGACCCTATGTTCCCACACCTTGTGGGCCCTCTGGACCTTGCGGGCCTTGTGGACCTTGTAAGCCTTGTTTTCCCGGTTGTCCTTTCGAAGCACCCGAATGCGGCCCTTGCTATCCATGTGCCCCCACTCCTTGGAATACTCAATGTGGTCCTTGTGGTCCCTGTGGCCCTCAGGTGCCTTGCGGTCCCTGTGGACCCAGTATGGGGCCTTGCAATCCCTGCGGACCAGCTTGCTAAACAATGTCTTCATATGTTTATAACTGCTCGAGGAATATTGTCAAGGTGAGTTGGAAGAGTGGTAGATTAAGCCTTGATTTGCTGCTCGTATCAAGGTGGCTGCTTCCTACCACCTTGACAATAACCGAGAGCCAAATCAAGCAGTGATCTTCCCTTTTTTTTGAAATAAAACGATTCCTTTCCTCTTTTTCTCTCTATTTATAGCCCAAACCCTGTCGTAGTCGTGAGCTACGCTGCGGCATTATGTATACAACTTGTGATTGCATCAAACGTAATGGTCTACAGGACAAATGTCCTCGAGCTTTATGTCAAGGTCGTTCTACTTGCATGTCTTTTCCCACTCCCGGCTGTTGTCCTGCCTCTTTTCCACTGCGTTATGCTAATCTTACGATGGGCGTTAAGAAACGACGTTGTGTTACATCATGTTCTCCACCACCACCTTATGGAAATTGTGATGCCCCCACTGCCTGTTGTGGTCCTTCGAATTCAGCTTGTGGTGCCCCCTCACCAATACCTTGCTCACCATCCCCCTTATGTTGTCCGCCTTTGCCCGAAGCCGGTATACCGGATCCAAGAATTTGGAATAGCTGTAATACACCGACCAGCTATCCATGTAAGTGGGAAAAATTTTAAATGTTTTAAGAATGTTTTAAATAGATTTTGTTGTTTTTTTTAAAGAATTTGTGAGGTTAGGTTTTAAAAAGTCTGGTATAACTTTTTCAGAATTTCAATAGAATTTAAAAATCTACATTGTTTTATATTCATTAAAATCGAATCTAAAGTCTAAGATATAGTCAAGTCTATAACCTAATCTGTAGTCTAGTATACAGTCTGGTTTATAGTCAAATCTATATACCATGCTATAGTCTAGTCTATAGTCTAGTATAGACTAGACAATGGTCTAGGTTATAGTCCAGTACATAGTCTAGCCTATAGTTATATCTATAGTCTAGTCTATAGTCATATCTATATACTAGTCTATAGTCTAGTCTAAAATGTTTGTAAATTTGTATACATTTGTTTAAACATCGGTGTTATGCGTGTGGTATTTGAGATAGAAACTTCAATTCTAAATTTTGGAATTGGTTTGAAATTACTTTAGGTGATCAACAGCAATTTTCTAATTCTACATGTAAGTTTTCAATTCTTTATTCATTTGAAATATTTCAAATCTTTACAAATTCTATAAAGGTTATACCATACTATGTCCGGCACGTTATTTGCCAAGAACAGGTGGTCCTTGTACATGGCCCTGTGCCTGCAAGGCCCATTGTTATGAAACAAAACCAAAGAGATGCTGTTGAGGTAGAGAAATTATAATAAAATTTTAAAAATTGACAAATTCTTTAAAAAATCAAGTAGGTGTTAAAAAAAAAACGTAGAATTCAATATTTGTTCATAAATTTTTGTTTTTTTTTTTCTCTAATTTCTTATTAATTTTCGATTTTACAGGTGGTTTTTGATATTGCCATCTATGGTTTGCAAATAAGGCAATTTTTACAGCAAAATGGGAAACAGAACAAAAAAAAATTAATAACATTTTGATAAAAATAATAAATTCTTCGTATATTAATATTTAAGTTTAAATATTTTGTATAAAAAAGTTTTCTTTTGTTTTTTTCTTTTTTTTTAATAAAGGTTTGGTGTAATATTCCTACTATATTAAAATTGGTTGAATTATTATAGCAAATTAAAATATTCAAATATATTAGATTTAAAAGATTAAAAAAATTCAAACAATTTCCAAACTGAACACGTTCTACGTTTGTTACAAACTCAAAATGTATGTAAAATGACAAAAGATATCAAATAAAGAATTTGCAAAAAATTGGCGCGAAAACATGCAACTGCGCGCAAAGAGTTGCAGAATTTGTTTGATGTCCCATTTAAAATACATTTGTTTGACGATATAGGAAACTCTGGTCTGTCAAACAGCAATGTATTTTTCGTATCTCGTATTTGCTACAAACACAAAGTGTTTGAAGTAAAAGCAGCGACTCGAATTAGTCGCTTAAACACGAAATCATTCACAATAGTCTTTATTAACTTATATACAAACACTTATCAACACTAAAAGCTCATGTCATGCTGCTCGTTAAATGTCAAACATAAACTGTCATTAATTTTTTTTTGTAGAAAAAACTTCATACCGAGAAATAGCAAATTATTTTTGCAGGTGTTGCCTTTTTTGTAAAAATTATTAAGAAAATTGAATAAATATCTGGTAAATTCTTACGCAAACAAAAGAAAACAACAAAATGGAACAAATGGATATGGAATTAAAAAAGGTAAGTGGCCCAAAAGGTTAAAAAATCCAGCAGGCAATAAAATGACTCACAGCCGCTGGGCCACCAAAAGAGGTCCATTGATTTGATACAAAATTTAACCATATTATTAAAACTCTACTTGCAGGCATTCACCGAAATGCAAATAAATAAAATAGAAACTACCAAGAAAATGAATATGATTGATATGAAGTGTGATATGGTAAAGACCGGTAAACAGAAATATCAATTGACCGAAAAGGGTACCAGTGATTTAACAGATGATACCAGGTAGTGTGTTTAATTATTACTGTATAAGCACAAATTTCCTTAACTTTTGCCTTTTTAGAGTATATTTATCCGTAGGCCGTATGTTTGTGTTAACCAGCGTCCAGGATATGCGTGGTGACTTAAAAGCTAAACAAGAGAAATGTGATAAGGCCATTGAATTGCTAAGCAAAAAGAAAGAATTTTTGGTGAAATCTCTTAAAGATCAAGAAGATGGCTTACGTGAATTGGTGCAACAACGTAAAGAAGCTGAAGCCGCCAAATAGACAAACGAAGCAAGCCATCATCAACATTCATTTTCATATTATTGTTTATTTTGCATTTAAGCTTTAAAAACAACTCAAAAAAAGATAAACACGTACTACATATATAATAATGATAAACCTACTTGCAATTAAAACAAAAAAACGAATACCACTTTTGTGTTTAAGAGAAAATTAAAACGTAATTTATGTTCTTTTTCTAAAAAATTGATTTTTGGTTTATTAACATTTTATAAAATCATCTAAATTGAAATTGGCATAGGAAACGAATTCATTGCCTAAGTTACGTTCATGTTCAGGTTGAAATTTACATTTATTTACCGGCAGGCTGGCAGTCAACCAGGGCTCCACGATCTCGCCGGAACAGAATATAATTTTTCCTTGAGGTTTTAAAAGATTTTTTATAATTTTCGATATTTTTGTTATACATTCCTCGGAGAGAAAGGGTGGATCTGCAATGATTACATCGAATTTATGCCAAAGTTCCTTAAGATAGTTTTCATTGTCGCCTTCGTTGAAATCGTAAAATACAAAATCATCTCCATAAGCTGAGAATCGTTTGTCGAATTCAAAAATTTTCACTGTAAAGAAATAGCTTTGTTTAAAGTCTTATGAGGTCATAGGTTCGATACGAATTTGTTAGAATTTAAAATTTCCTGTATTACAAATTTTAAATAAAAAAACTTTCTGTTTGCATCATTTAATAGTAAATCATTACTTTGTTTCAATACCATAAGATCTTATTGTTGTTCTGATTTGATTCAACTTAAACGAATAATCAAAAAGCCTTTTAAAAATTTGGGCAATCAAATACAAGCCTTCCCATGGCAAATGAATCTTCGGAACGACCTGATTTCCATCTATCTTTCTATTCATTTTAACTTGATTTCTTTTCAAAAACTTACCGTTTTCATGTATTTCCTTAACAGTAGCATATAAAGAGGGACTTGATAGTAAAGCTATACTATAGGCCGACTTATCTTGCACCTCTTCCAGTAATTGACTGACAGCAGAACCCAAAGACTTTTTAGTGCCAGCACTATACCAAAATTGGCTCAGTTGCTGCAATATATTAAAATTTAATCAAGTAACATAACTAACGCCTTATAAACATACCCAATCCTCCTCAAATTCTGCTTCTTTGCCAGCTTTTTGTTCAATCTTATCCAATTCCTCTTGCTCTCGTTGAGCCTTTTCAGCCAAAAATTGATTTAAAATGGCTAAAGTATCAGCCGGTAAAGAAATGTCATCGTCAATCATGTTAACAATAGTTTAATATACAAAATTTAATAAATATTAATAATTTTAAAGTAAAATTAACTAAATATAAACAAAAAAATTTGTTTATTTATTACTGCACGCTTAAAATTAACCTTAAAAATATAAACTTTGTTATTGTTTACTTTATTGTGAATTGTGGCCGCAAACAACTCTGTTTATTTTTATAGTTTGAAAAGCACTGCTGGATTATGACAATTACTTTTTTATTGACATTTCGCTATTGTGACTGTGAAAGTTTTTTTTTTTCTTACAATAAAATAGAAAACTGACGTGTGTGTGCGTAAATATTTTTTTCTTAAAACGCGGACGTAGTAATTTCAGTTTTTAATTAAATATACTTAAAGCGAAATCCTAGAAATTAATAATACTTTAATTTATTACCTAACAAAAAGACAAGTAAGTATGTTTTGTAACAAATATTTATTTATTGCTGAAAAGATATATTGAAATTTAATCAAAGGAATTTGCAATCAGTGGTTGTAGGTGCAATTTTTTTCTAATTATAAGCCAATAAATGTTGGAAAAATTGGCTTGTCTGTCGGCTAATCAGAAAATTTTGTGCATTTCAGTTGATTGGCGCACATTTTATAGTACTTTTTTTGTAGTCAGGTATTAAAATGTAAATAATTAAATAATTTAGGTCAATAAAAACAACAAACTTAATATAAATTAAACCTTAAATATAACTAATCTATAATAATGAGGTTAATGTTTTTGAGTAAAATGGCACAACCTGAAAGACAAAATTTAAGAGTCATTACTCTAGTTTGTGGCTTAAAAAAGTGAAATTTTTTATATTATTAGGTCAACGAACTTGGCTTTTTATGAATTTTGGTTAACAAATCATTGAAAATAGTAACATTTTCATAGCCCCTATACATAAACTTCCTATTTAAATCAAAACCCTTATTTTTTGTAGATTTAAATTAATTTAATTAAGACGCAGCCAACAACTTCCATTACTAACTTTTAAACATTTGAACTTTGGAGTTAAGC